>NC_068968.1:5434637-5617538 GCF_026419915.1 Harpia harpyja | reverse complement strand
TTTCAGAGTCTCATGAGACTGTGGGCTGCCTATGGGCAGTGTAGAGAAATTCCATGCGGGGACGGACGACAGCACACCAATATGATGATCAAAGTCGCCGGTTTATTGAGCATAGCAGATCATTCTTATACAATTCTCTAAGTTCCTCAAAAGCTCTGATTGGTTGCTGCGTGCAAGCATACAGTGTCCACGCGCATAAACATAAAACATAATTGGTTATACTACTCTGTACACGCGCATAAACATAAGACATAATTGGTTATATCAATCAAAACATGCGAAACTTGTCTCAATCGAATTGGTCAAGATAAACTGCCGAATTGAGGTTGGTTGTGCCAAGTTCCCTTTATCGTGGAATGTGCACCTGTGTTCTTCTAATTGGTAACTTTCTTTTTTTGTCTTCTTGTTTACCCTGTTCAAGGCCTTCTAAAGACGTCTGGAATGCTCTCGTGTACTCTACTTTCAGACCCAGTCACTAAGTTCCATATAATTGACTCCTACATCTCCCCCTTTTTCTTTAAAAAGAGCATTAACAGATCTAGTCACCATCATCCGCGAACATTGAATCATACATGGGATAATAACCAAGATTATAAATATAGGAGCCACCAAAGAAATCAACCACTTTAATATTTGCTGTATCCAAGGTCCAAATCCCAATGATTTTAACCATTCACTAAACGGGTCAGTATAATATCTAATCTTGTTTAGGTTCTCCCGTAACTGATTTAACTGTTTGTGAATGCTTATAGAATGGCTCGTCAGGTTCATGCAACACATTCCTTCAAACTCTTCACACCCATGTCCTTGCGCTAAAAGTAAGAAATCTATAGCCGCTCGATTTTGCAAAACAGCATGCCTGATACTATCAACATCGTTAAGAAGTTCTGATATCATTAATGATGTTAAATTGAATTGTTTTACAGACCAGCAGGCTAATCTTTTTAGTTCCCTATAATTTCTTCCTGCCGCTCCACCGGGAAGAAACGTTGCTAATGCAACAAACTTCGCCATGGACAAAAATTCCACCTCATCTTTACAGGTTTCATCAAAATTTTTAACTCCTCTCTTTTCCCTGCGTGCTCTGGTGTTACTAGTCAATTGTCTCATGGAGGGTGTAAACATTGTCAACTTACCCAAGTAACATGGTCCTCCTACAAGCTTATATGGTATACCGTTCCATGCCCTATCTCCACAAATCAAAAACACTCCTGGGGGCAACAATTTTCCCCCTGCAGTATTTACATCCAAACTTGCAGCATCAATGTCAGGCCATAAGGACAACCCTGTTATGTTCTGCCATCCCATAAAGTATGACCCTGGTTGCTCTTTCTCCTTCCTTAGTAAAATGGTGTCCCCCCAAAATATCGCCCCTATGCCATTGTAGGGTTGTAATTGTGATCGGAGGTATCGACAATCTTTTAAATGGGAAATATTGGTTACCTCAACCGGGGGCAAGGAAAACATTAAATCTAATTCCTGAAGGGGCAAGTTCGCACTAATCAGAAGGTTTTCTACAAACAATTGCTGTTGTTTAGCTCCTATCAAAGAGGGCCACCACTTTTCGCCAATATTTATGCACATTGCCAAATCGCTTGTTGTCATCATGTTGAATTTTTTAAATTCTATGTTGTAGCTGGTCTGGTTGTACCATGAGCTGTAAAATTCAGGGTTAAAGTCTGGATACCCAATTAGACATGTACGAAAAGGATCCCCTGGTGTAGCTAAAGACAAACAAAAATCAGTCTGTCCGGTACTGTTCGCCCAAGTTACCCACATATTCTGCCTGGGGTCAATTTTAAATACAGATCCCGTGACTAAGGTCATCGCAGTCATTATCACTACTATTTCTTTTTCCAAACTCATCTTTTTCTTTTTTTCTTTTTTTTTTATCATAAGCCAATCAACATTAAATCAAATATATTTGCTGTAATAGCTCTAAGCTGCTTATTCTCTTATACAATTAATAACATGCACGAAGCCAAAATCAGCAAGTGATCTATTGCAAAAAATAAATGCTCTGCTCATCTACGCAAGGTTAGTAGGTTAGTTGATTAGTTGAATTTCTATCACAATAATCACACAAAAATTGTTTATCTTTTTCACCCACTCATACTACTCTCCGCGTCTTCTGCCTACATCCTGGGCAGGAGATGCATATCCAGGGCTGGCACCGTACCCTGTTGTGGTGGGGTTTTTTTTTTTTGTTGTTGTTTTTTTTTTTTCTCACACGTGTTCTTGATTTTCGTATTGACTGCCAGTCTCCGCCGTGGTTTGTCCAGGTAGTCTATCCAGGGCTTCAGAATTTGCTGAAGTCTCTACTGTCTCCTGCTCTTGATCTCCTGAGTTGTCTGTGACATCTGATTGTTTAATCCATGGCTCAACCCATTTCGCTGGTATCCAATAGGGCTGCTCGTTACCTGTGGAAACACAAGCATATCCTCTTCCCCACGTGAATAGCTTGCAAGGTCCCTGCCATTGTTGTAAATCTGGATTGAATATTGAAACTTGTGGCTGGTTTTCATCAATATTTTTGCTCCCACACATATGCCTAGTAATTGGGATCTGATCCTCAGTACCGCGTGGCTGTAGCCAATTCAAAACATATAGTGCTTTGCTTATTAATTCTTGGGGGGTACAATGCTGCATGTCTTCCCCCGTTTTTAAGATATTTAAACAATCCTTTAAGGTTCTATGTGCGCGCTCAACAATAGCTTGACCAGTAGAATTATGGGGTACGCCAAATGTATGAGTTATTCCCCATAACTGTAAAAATGTTTCTAATGACTGGGCGCGATATCCCGGGCCATTGTCTGTTTTAATTTCCGTTGGCACTCCCATGGCAGCGAATGCCGCCAAAAGGTGCTTAATTACTGATCTGGCATTAGTTGACACATGAACAGTAGCCCACATAAGGTTCGAATACGTGTCAATAGATACATGAACGTATTTATATTTCCCAAAACTGGGATACTCCGTAACATTTGTTTGCCAAATTTGCAATGATGATAATCCCCGGGGGTTTACCCCTTGTGGTTGTAAGTTTGGAATGTTCGCATAGTCAGGGCAAGCAGCAATAATACTTCTGGCTTGCTGCAATGGGAGGTCAAACTACTTACTCAGTGCTTTTGCTGACTGATGATAAAATTTATGGGATAACAGCGCTTGTCCAAATAAATCAGGTTTGGGTGTATTTAAGCAAATGTCTGCATTGGCTACTACCAACCGATCCGCACGCGCGTTACCTTCCACAATAAATCCTGGCAACGTTGTATGGCTACGAATGTGATCGATAAAAAAATAAGTCTGTTCGTTTTTCTAATAACGTCCATAATTTCAAAAACGCCATAAATAGCTGCTCGTTACTTACAGTTTTTAGCAAGGATCTGTGCATACATCTGACTACCCCAACGACATATTGCGAATCCGAAATAATGTTGACAGGTGATTTATCCCATTTTTTGAAAACAGAACATACGGCTAATAACTCAAGCACCTGTACTGACCCTTCTGACAAAATGACTTCAGACTTCCAAGATCCATCCTGAAGATACACAAATCCCGCTTTACCTGTTCTGCTGCTAGCATCAGTAAAAACAGTAATTGCTTCCAATGGGTTTTCACTGCAAATAGAGCGTGGTTCCAATGTCAACATTGTTTTAAACAATGGGTGAGGGGGATAGTGATTGTCCACTTCCCCCTTAAAGCCCATCAGAGCTACTGCAAGGCAATCATTTTTCATCATGGCATTATTCACAATATCAAGGGATATAGGCAAAATAATTTTGTCCATTTGCTTCTCTGAAATTTGTATCACCCTCGCTCCTGCCTTTTGAATGCACATCCCCAAGGCTTCAATTCTAGCGACTACCGTTTTTGACATGCTAGCAAGCAAGAATATCCATTCTATTATTATCAACAGGTTTTGTTCCTGTTGTTCATCCCGCTGACCCAAAATTCCCGCAACTTCCTTATCTGAATTATATACATATAAATTTATGGGTCAGGAATGTATCTGCCAGACATGGATGAAGTGATTTTTTGTTCAATTGCTGCCAAGGCTTGCCGTCCCGGTGCACTCAGTTGTCTTGTGGAAGTTAAGCTATTGCTACTCCGCAATAAATCCAGCAGTGGTTGCAAGTCTGTATTTGTAATACCACAATAAGGTTGAATCCACTGTAGGTCTCCGACAAGCTTTTGCACGTCATGTACATTTCGTACGTCTTTGTGTAGTGACAACTTTTGTGGACAAACAGAGGCTTCTGCAACTTGCAAACCCAGATATCTCCATGGTGCCGTTAGCTGAATTTTTTCTGGAGCTATGACTAGGCCATACGTCCCAAGGCACATTTTAAGGTCAGATAATACCTGTTCATGTGAAAGTTGTTGTGCACAGAGAATCTTGACCTGTTATGTTGGCCAAGGTGACCTACACGTTAGTTTTTGGCTGAGGTGGTATTCATATTGCTGCACCATCTAGGATGTTCCAGATGATGATGGTCGTACAAATCGAGGGGGAGTCCATCGTGGGCCTGTATCCCTAATTTCCGGCCGTTCCTGATATGTGGATAAAAAGTGTCTAAATATCGGTGGACCACCTGCATCAGACCAACGATTTAGAAAATTTAAAACATAAGTGGCTTTAGCTAACTTTTCTTGTGGAGAGAGATTCCCTACTCCCTTTTTTTTTCATCAATTAACACCTGCTGTATTGCCCTTTGCAAAGGTCTATGGACACAATTAATTAAACACAGTAAAAGCAACATTACACCTAATAAAATACACAAGAATAAAAGAAACCCCGATTTTTAACAAAGATACAAACCAACTCCTAAGTCCCCATCCCGCAGCTAAATGCTCTAAGCTGAAATGACAGCTTTCTTAATTGCGTTAAAGCTCTTGCAGCTCCTTCTTGCCTCTGCAGTTCTGTTATCTTGTTTATTAATTGCTCCACTGTCCAAGTTCCTCATGTCCGTTGTTTTTCTGGTGGTTCAAAAGTCCTTTCATACTGCAGCTGTCACGTACTCTGGCCCACTCATGCTAACTGCGGCCTACTTATGCTAACTCTAAATAATCAGGCTCAAAGAAATGTCCCCTATTTTCCATGAAATCTCCCATAATTTCCCCTTTTTGTTTTTGTGCAAGCCAAGTTACATTAAATGGTTTTGTAATCATACGTTCAATTATTTTTATGATACGTGGTACAATCATTACAACTGCTAATATTACAGTTAAAATAACTAAGCCATGTATAAGCAAATCTTTCAACCATCTCGTAATTCCCAAACTTGCTAGTCATCTACTTAACCCTGTGTCAGTTATTGTGAGCCTTTTACTGTGAATCATATTGATATCGGGTGTCAGTAACATAAGTTGTCCAAGGCTACATGGCCTCCCATTAAGTTTCGATGGAATTCACCCTCACGCTCTATCCCCACAAATTAAAAACATCCCTGCAGGTAAAGCAGCTGGAATAGAAAAAAAGCGTGATATTCTGGAATAGATATAGTTACACCAAGCTGTAGCATTTCTATATACAGGCAAAATAGCATTTACATTCTGACCCTTTCGAGTGGTGTTATGGGTGTAATTAAACATCACACAGGCATTCACGATGACTGATCCTAACAACTCTAACTCTTGAGGTTCTTGCATTACTTGAGGCAGGTGTGCATACACACCATCCCAATTATCGACACAGGATTGTGGGTTAGTACAAAGGGAAAATTCAGGCATTGGATCTGGCCAGGTGTCTAGAGGTAACCCCACCAAAGAGGTAGAAAAAGGGTTTTCAGGGGTAGTGACAGAAAGACATATAGCTTCTTGATGCGTTATGTTTGCCAAAGTTACCCATACATTCTGTTTTGGTTGTTGGATCATCCATTCTTCACTTATGTGTGTCACCCATAACAGGCCAAATGCAGTGAGGAGGAGGAAAGCGGGGGGGGGGGGGGGGGGGGGGGGAAGGGGGTGCATCAAAGGATATGGTTAGCAGTTTTTCTCTCTTCACAGCAGCCTCCAGCTGTGCCAGCTTTTCTATTACTGACTGCAACTGCTGCGAAGTAGGCTCTGGCCCCTCTTCATGCTCTTGAGGCGATCCAGGTGTAGACGGACACAACAGAGGGTATATGCTAGGTATAATTTGTTCATGTTGAGCGGCGATCTCTGGGGGCTGTTTTCTCGTAGGCGGATTTTTACTCGCTTCCTGATTCTGTAGGGTTTCCTTTAAGCGTACGGTTAGGGACGCTTGGGAACTGTCAGATGGCTGATTAATATCGGCAGTCCCAGGGAGTGGAGTAGAAGTCAAGGGCACAGGAGCAGGCGGACAAGCTCCAGGGAAGCAAAAAGTCTCTCTCGCTGCATTACGTTTTTCTCCCCACGTTTCTCCTTCGCTTGCAGTGGGAGAGAGAGCAGCAAAAGCAGACGCAGCCGCTTTACGATCTGCTTTCATTTCTTGCAGAGTTGTCTTAATTACTTTCCATAAAGTTGCAAGACCTTTAACTTCTTTAGACCCGTCACTAATTTCATCCCATAGGGAGGTTCTGATAGCTTCCCAGGTACTAAGCTCAAAAGCTGTACCCACACTAATTAAAAGGTTTCTGTCCTTGCTCCATTGTAAAAGCCGCTTTAAACAAGCTTCATCATATTTTATGCCTCTCTTTGAGAGTATATGTTGGAGGAGCTTAACTACCACTTCTTCTTCTTTGGAAAGCGTAGACCCCATCTCCTCCCCGACCGCTCACCTCCTTTACGGGCGAGTCCTCACCTCAACGGGCGAAAAAACAACAGCGCTGTCTTATCTGCCTCTATGGGCACACCAGCCGGGGCAGCCAGTCTTTCAGTCAGGATCCTCCCGTCTGTTTTTTCAACCAGCCTCATAAATGTCTTTACGGCTGCCTTTTCTTTCGCAGATGCTGCGATACCCATGCCGCCTTTTATCACGTAAGCTTACGATTCCTGCCTCTCTCGAGCAGTCCGGCGCTTTCTTCTAAGCCCACCGGCATCTGCGGCAATCTCCCCCGCCTTTTCAGTCGTTAGCGTTCCCCTCTTGTTCCTTACCGGATCACGTCAGGGTCACCAGATGTAGAGAAATTCCATGCGGGGACGGACGACAGCACACCAATATGATGATCAAAGTCGCCGGTTTATTGAGCATAGCAGATCATTCTTATACAATTCTCTAAGTTCCTCAAAAGCTCTGATTGGTTGCTGCGTGCAAGCATACAGTGTCCACGCGCATAAACATAAAACATAATTGGTTATACTACTCTGTACACGCGCATAAACAGAAGGCATAATTGGTTATATCAATCAAAACATGCGAAACTTGTCTCAATCTAATTGGTCAAGATAAACTGCCGAATTGAGGTTGTTTGTGCCAAGTTCCCTTTATCGTGGAATGTGCACCTGTGTTCTTCTAATTGGTAACTTTTTTTTTATCTTCTTGTTTACCCTGTTCAAGGCCGCCTAAAGGCGTCTGGAATGCTCTCGTGTACTCTACTTTCAGACCCAGTCACTAAGTTCCACATAATTGACTCCTACAGGGCAGGGCTGGGTAACAGAGCCAAGCTCCAGGTAGAGCCATCCAAAATGATGCTGTGTCCCTAGGGATGTCTTTTGTGCAAGTCCTACTTGCTAGTGCATCCATCCATCCTTGCCTGTTCCCTTTGGAGTGTCTTGTTACTTAAGTGTTGTCATACAGCCTAGTCACTGCACAGCAGAGCAAATAAAGCTTCTTTGTACCTCCTGCCTCCATCAAAAGGTAACAAGATTCAACAGTACTAGGTGGTCTTTCACTTTGTTAGCTAAATACTGTTTTTTGCTTTAAGCTATGTATTGTTGTACAGCTGGTTTTGGGATTTTCAGGATCCTTTAAGATGACAAGTAGTTTTCTCTTACTTATTCAGTGCAGGAATTTTTCTTAAAGACACTGAAATCCAAAATTGTTGTTATTCTTCATAGAAATACTGTTGAGATAAAAGATTATATCATTCAGATGCATTTGTCATAGTCTGTCTCCCTGCCTACCGCTGTTAAGTGTTTTCAAATGAATGTGAGGATTAGGCTAAGTTCTTCCATTAAGGGCAAAACATCACTGTGGGTGGAACACTTCTCTGCTTTCACCATGATGACATAGACCTAACTGGCTAGACAGCTTCCTTCCAATAGCGAGCCTTTGAGATATATGCACACGTGAGACACATTTTAATCATGGCTCATTTCAGAGAAGATTGAGGTTTTTTCCCCACAGAGAAAGGTATGTAGGGGCAAGAGTGGTGAAGATCATCCAGGCAGAGAGTGCTGGAGGGAACTGTCATGCCACGTGACTCTGGCAGGAAGTACTGTGGCTTCTGGGGACTCAGTTTGGACAATGACACTATCTGCTCCAAATGCTCTGAGAAGCTTCCAAGGTTCCTGAGCTCCCTAGCTGCTACCCTGAGCCCTCCTGAATGGCTCTCATTCCCCAGAAAAACAAGACAGCCAAAGCTCTTGGTAACAGGTTTACTTTCTTCAAAGTCTACTGCCAAATTTCTTCACTAACTAGCTTAAAAAAGTTAAACACATACAGAAAACCCACTGATGATTGCATTAACCAAGTAACTGTCTTTTAGCAATGAGGGTCACAGCTGATACAGCCACGGTGTGTTTTGTAGGCCAGCAGAGCTACACCAGACTGAGTTCCAAGGCAAGCACTCAAAGAGTTAGGAGGTGCATAATTACATTCAACCATAATTACACCCACTGGTGACTGTGCTTTATGATATAGTCTTCAATTACATGACCACCTCCTTTCTTTTCCCTATGGGATATTCAGCTGTGTCAGGGCTGTCTCCATGGCACAGCACTGCAGAATTGCCCAAGTTGCCATTAAACATGCTCTTTAGGACACTGGGAAGTGCAGTAGCATTTGCATTGCACTGTGTCCAGGACAATCAGCAGTCATATGAAGTTAGGCTCAAGATAGAAATATGAGGCATGAGAAGTCTGAACTCACAACTTAAAATGTTCTCATGCAGATTTGCAAAAATGTATAGATTTGCATGTCTGGTTTGCATATTAATTAAAGCCTGTATTTATAAATCTCTGCTGATATGCAACATCTTTATGAGCTGCTTTCTTAAATATAGGATAAGAAGCTACTTATCAGGACTGAACTTTTTGCATGCAAAAGGCCTTATCCAGCCTCTATTTCTGTAGTAAAATTCTTATTGACTAAAATGGGAGCAGGATCATGCCTCTGGTACCTGCTGTCCCCCCCGACTCCCAACAAAGCATTGTTCAGTTCAGCCAAACCAACAGAAAAAACTCTGCAAGAGTCATTTCTCAATTCATAGCATGAATATATGCACATAGCATGACAGACTGAAAGGCTATTATTATTACACTGAAAAAGTGAGCTGGTTTTTCAGACATACCTGGCAAATCTTTGTGCACATGCTGAAGAGCAGAATGGAGCATTCATCTTTTACAGACACTTACATGTCAGCGTCATGAAGAAATATTTACATTGTGAGCAGCTAGTAATAATCTTTCATAATTGCTGCTTATTAACACCTCTATACTTTTGAAGCATGGTAGAATCATAGTTTCAGTGATACTTCTGAAATAACTAATGCAATGGCAATACAGAAAATTAGCTATTCATAATCTTAGGCTTCCCTGATTCTTTCCCCCATCTCGGGGGGGGGGGAGTGAGTGAGTGGCTGCGTGGTGCTTAGCTGCTGGCTGGGGTTAAACCACGACAACTATATACTGTATAACACACACTCTCTAAAGAACAGGAAAAGAAACAATTAAATTATCATCATTAACATCTGTACTGTCTTAAATCTAACTTTTAAATGTTATCACCATATATTTTTGTTTATAATTACTGCATTTACAATTATCTACCTTGATCTGAGACTGCTGGTTTATGCAGAGAAAGGTCACCCTCATGTGGAAATCTGCCTAGCAGCTGTAAAAAGAAATACTGCATTTTACTTCTTAATAAAGCTTTCATTGTTTAGATTTGCAGATTCATTTTTGGAAAGTATCACTTAGTAGGGTTTTTTTTTTCAACAACATTTTAGTTCATTGGAGCTCTCATTAAAGTGTGAAAGGGAAAAACCTTTGATAAGGTAGGATCATAAGAATTTAAACACATGTTTAAAAAGAAAGCAAAATAGATCCAAATCCAGTCAGAATGTAATGGAAATTAATCTAGGCAAAATTCACAGTTTTTATGATAATCTTGCATCCATCAGTTTCCTTAGCTTTCCTTTATAGCTGTTTTGAATACCATTCAAGAGGTAACTCTTATATGTGATTTTCATGTATCACATTTTCATGTCCCAGCAGAACTGGGGTCTAAAACTGTAACTGACTATGAGAATTAGGATTTACTTAATTATGTGCTCTGGTAAGACTACACAGTTAATATGTTTTGGCTACAGTCTTTTATGTTTCTTTGCATCCATAACTAGTGTGGTTCAAAAATAAGTCCTGTCAAATTTTTCATTTGAGAAACCAATCAAGTTCCCTTTTTTTCCCTCCAGTTTAAATGCTTTAAAAGAAAAACACAGAAATAGTTTCAACTGAACATTCACAGTTGTTTTTTTTTCCTCTGAAACAGATAGATTTGACCCAAAGTGAATGCTTTCAGTTTTCTTTTGCTAGAAAAAGAGGAATAAGTCTTTTGAGTTGACAAGGCACATTTTCTTACTTTGCAGTTGAACAAACAAATAAAAATACCAACCATGTTTACAGCTATGGTTCAAACGTCTAAAATATATTAGCTAGCAACCAAAATTAAATTTTTTTCATATATATGTTGTAATACCAAAACCAAAGTAAGGTATGATATCTAAAGACATAAAAAGGGCACTTGGATTAGCAGTTTTATTTGGGTGGTGTATAATTGGCTTGTGAGACTCATTTTTCTTCATCTTGTAGAAAAACTGCAAAATAATTCCTTGACTACTTTCACACTCCCACAGCTGAAATCATTAAATTTATGAAGCTTTTTTGTAGCAATTCTGCATTCCACACTGGAAAGGAATAGGAAAATCTTGTATTGACTTTTACCATGCCCACCGGGGACATCTTCTTCCCTTCCTTCCTTATATGTATCTCAAAATACTTCACAAACCAACTGAAACCATTATAATTGCTCAAGTATACCTTTTTAGTGCCAGTGTTGATATAATTTGGAAAAGACCTGATTTGTGATCATCAACAAAAAATAAAGAGTGGTGGGAGAAATGCCAAGGTCACAGATTTTGGCTGGTTTTCCTCAATGAAGGGAAGAAAATGATAGCTCAAATGGTAGGGTTTTTTCTTTTTAGTTATACTATATAAGTTTCTAAATTATACAAGAATTTAACATGCATCAGAATGAAATCTAAAAGTATCACGCAAGTATCTCTGCTGTAAAGCTGTCTGGGGCAGATTCTCAGTCTTGAAATTTGTCAGGAAGCTAGACTGAAACCAAACCATGATTAAATCAAACACACTTCATCTCCATCAAAAACATTCGTGAGCCATCAATACAATAAAAGAATACAGAATAAAAAAGAATCTGTTTCTTTTATTTCTGGTAGTGTCCTTTTTTTTCTCTCTAGTTTTAAAATTCGTTCACAAGACATAGTTTAAGTGCATCTATTAAAAGAGAAACAAGGCATCAACTCCCCATGCTGATTAGTATTATTTCATAAAAATTCAAAGAAATTACCATCCAAATTTCTCAGCTTCTACACCTCTCAGATTTTTTTCCCATTGTCGTGGTTTCAGCCCAGCCGGTAACAAAGGACCACGCAGCCGCTCGCTCACTCCTCCCGCCCCCCTCCGGTGGGATAGGGAGGAGACGGAGGAGAGAAAAGAAAAAAAACTGGAACCTCGAGGGTTGAGACAAGGGCATTTTACTGGGACAACACAAAAAAAGTTACAACAACAACAACGGTACTAATGAAAGAATATACAAAACGAGTAATGCACAGTGCAACTGCTCACCACCCAGAACCCGACGCTCCGCCACCGAAAGTCCAGAGCCCTCCCCCCGGCCTGCTCCCCATTTATATACTGAGCATGATGTCACATGGTATGGAATAGCTCCTTGGCTAGTTCAGGTCGGCTGCCCCGGCTATGCCCCCCCACCTCCCAGGTTCCTGTAAAAATTAACTCTATCCCAGCTGAACCCAGGACACCCATGTTCAATGTTGTAGTCCTATGCAATTTAAAAATCACATTTTTTACTTATACAATTTAAAAAATCATCAAAAATTGACCCAATTTCCCTAGAATTATACATAGTTAAGATGTGAAATACACTGACATTTCCAGCTCATTCCATACTTACATGCCATTACAAAGGCACCATAACCTTACTGAACACATAATCCCTTACTCAGTAGGAAAGTTCTCTGGCTTGGTTTATGCTCCAAGAAATTCTGAAGCAGATCCATCCCATCCAAAGATCCTCCAGGTTTCAAAATGAAGTTTCTGTATTTCATCCCAGTCTGATAAAAGGTAAAGCAGAATATGTTAGTATTTCTTATCTTACAAATTTCCTCTTTTCTGTATTTTATGTGTATTTAAAAATCTATGCATGATTAAACATCTTCTCTCCTTCCAGATTTTCTTAATACCAAATCAGAATATACCACAAGTATAATTTAGATCTTTTGGAAGAACTCAAGATGTTACATTTTAAAAGAAATCAAATCTGATTACAACTGAAATATTAGGAATATAGAGTTGTGGAGTGTAACCATAGTAGATAAAGAACTTAAAGAATGTGCAGTACTGTACTTTTAGCTGATTATCGTTGGCTTGTATTTTCTTTTAAGAAGCCAAGAAGATTCGCTTCTTGAAAACTCCCTACCTTTCCCATTTTTGATAACAAACTGAAAGACCAATCATTGAAAAGGTTGGATTTCAAAAGAGAACATAGTATACATTTTTATGCAAACTAATATAGATAGTGATGAGAATCATACTGCGCAGAATCAGCTAAAGGAGGTCAAGAAGCGGACAAGTGAGGAAGACTATGAAAGACCACCAGAGGGCTTCTGAAGACCACCAGAGACCTTTGCTGCGCCTGCGTGAAGAGACATATACATATGCTAATGATTTACTGGAAAGTTGATGATTATGTATAATATTTCCCAGAAACTTAATGAATATGTATAACAGGTGTGTATTTAACTGTATCGTTAGACAAGACAGGTGCACACGATAGGTGGAGCGATCCCCCGTGTGCCCAGCGCTGCAATAAAGGAGTGCCTGCTTCTTAACTTCTCATTGCTGTTAAGGAGTTTTATTCCGGATTTCGGCAACAAAGACAGCAAAGGTTTAACCTATTCTCTAAGAAATCCTTTTTCTTGTGGTTTTTACACTGTTTTGGAAGTTACAATCACAATTTGTCTGGAAGACATTCTATAACGGATAACAAACATGCAATTTCCACACAGTCTTCAGTGATGGATTATCCCCGTGACTGACTGGCAGGAAAAGGGAACCTAACATCCATTCACTCTTAATTGATGATTTCTCTTTCTTTAATCTCTGTTTGGAGAACAGAGATGATAGTTCAGAGATAGATATAGCACTGAGGAATAACATGGCACATATACACATATTATATGCATAGTAGTATATATAATATATACAAACACATCTAACTCCCCTATTAAAGTGTCTTAAGGTAATGGACACTTAATTCAGGCTTTGTTTTCAGGAAGAAACATTATTACTTTAGAAGGAATGGATTCCTTTAAAAAGAATGAACCAAACTTCTGAGACAATAGTCAGTAATGAGGACTTTCTTCACAAGAGGTCATATTTTAAAGAACATATCTGGAGAATTTTGGGCTTCTGAGACATGACTATCATGATTATTTTGCATGCAGATGTCCTAGATATTTTTGATATTGAGGAAAACAATGTTCTTCCTTTTAGTCACTGTATATACACATATATACTTCCCACACATGTCAAAGCTATGAGATTACAGAACTACACCATTTCCTGATAGCTGTACTGCAAAAACAAGCAAAGGTCTTTTTAGCTAATGGACTTCCATGACAATTCAGACAATGCAATTGGTAATGCGATTAACAGCTGGAAAAAACTAAAATGGAAAAATAATAATAATAAAAAATAATTACTGAAGCATTGCTTATATTTCTCTGTGTCACTTTCCTGAATATTAGCAGCAAATGAAGAAATTGTTCCTTTTAGTTTGAAAGTGTTATTTGAGTAGACTTGAGTCTTCATTGATGTCTGTCCAGAGTCAGTACATTGCTTAGTTCTAGGGAGACCAGAATTGAGGAATGTGACAACTAATGAAGTTAGAGTTAAGTGTTTGCTGAAGAATTTTTATAGATACAGTCTCTGAAACTAGTTTCTATAACTGTTGCTCAAAACAGGAAGAGAGGTTTTATTCTAACAGGAAGAGGTAAGCCAAATTTCTAAAAGCCCTAGTCATGATAGCATAACTGTTTTCCTTTCCTGCTGTTCTGAACAGTAGTCTAAATCTAGATATAATGAAATATGAGTAACTACAAAATTCATACTGGTGTCTAGTATTTGTTTATAAAAGATTGTTTGTCCCATCCTGTAGAACTCTATTACACTTACATGGAAAGCAAATAAGAAAAACAAGTTGAAAGAGAACCCATTTGAGAAAATAGCATTGCTCTGAGGACGGAGGGCAAATCGCCACAGAATTACCCCTGGAGTTATATCAGCATCCAAGCAAAGTGTGTGTCCACACACATGTGCAAGAATGCAAGGCGCGCGCGCGCACACACACACACAAATAATCACTTTTCTTCCTCACTTCTTAGCTTGGATAGCAAGGTTCACATTAAAAGAGGCACTAGTTGCCTTTTAGCTGAAACATAGAAAATATCCACTTGCTCCTAGCATAATTAAATTATTCTCAAAGCCTCTCATGCACAAATTCTGCTGGATGCAGAAGAGGCCGAAGAATTACACAAGGGAAAAAAGCCCAGTAAATCTAGAACCTGTTAATGATTTGAACTTCAAAAGCCACTTGGGAAAAAAACTAAAGAGGAAAAAATTGCGAGTTATGCTGTGCTGTGAAAGAGGAAGCTCAAAATAAATTCAGTTTTCTAAATAATAACTACATAAAAATACCACACACTTGAGGTATTATTAATGGAAACAGAGCACTATTATCATACAGCTTTCACAGCAGAATATGCATCTGCTCTTGCAATGGAGGAGTATGGTTTTTCAGTCTAAAATCAAAGAGGAAGGCATTAGTCAATGCGACACAATGTCTTAAGTGTCATAAAATAATATTAAATATATGACCCTATGTAAGAATTGTATTAAAATCCAAGTGCTCTTGGAAATTTTAAGATGGTTTTCTAAAGTAATTAAGTTACTTATACAACTTTTTTTGTTGTTGTTGATCTGAATTTGACAGGTACAGAAAAAGTACTTGAGCTGTTACACCTATGGATCATGACTGTAATAAATATGGTTTCAGAGACAAAGTGCAACAAAAGTCTTCAGTAAGAAGTATTCATCACCTACCTTTGGATTCATTATAACTTCTTGCTTAAAGCAGTTATAAAAAATGTCCATGGAAAATACTTCACTACGCAGGTATCCATAGTACTGACCATCATAACCACCTGCCAAATGTCCAAAAGTAGCTAGCATGTTTGTTCCTTAAAAAGTAGATTAACATTAATTTATTTAAATCAAATGCAGTTATTCCTTTGATGTATACAGTACTTCAACTTTAAGAAGAAATTACTAAGGAATTTGCATCAACTACTTTGAAACTTCTAACATAAAGGGTCTGAGTACACCTCTAAAAGTATCGGCCATATTCTGTTGACTACAAGGGAAACTCAATTTCCCATTTTAGGCTAGTTGCACATCCAACACGGATGTGACAGAACATCTAATGTGATATTCTCATCTAGTCACTCTAAAATATAGCCTCCAAAAGGTTAAGTTTTATATTTACCTTAATCTTCCTTCAGAAGAGATCATTAAGATCACCCCAAGTTTTAAAGTAATTATTTCAGTTTCATAAAGTAGAATATTTTACAAACAACAACTCTTTCTTTTTTTTTTATGTCAAGCATTATTGGGAAAGAAAGGCATATTTAATCAAAGCATTTGGACATGCTGTAGAAAAGTTTCAGACTGACATGCCTGGGATCACAGGAATTCCTAGACTCTCCATACAGTATTTGGCATATTCACCTGCTGGGTCAACAGATGCTTTTGTATGGAGTGCCTGGTCAACCTTACTCAAAACAATCTGATGGAGGGTTCAAAGGCCTAATTGGATAAGAACATTAAAATAACTAGCATCAAAGTAGATGGAGTTTCTTTAGCACTTTCATTCAAAGATCTCAACATGCATCCTAAATTATTAGAATCTGAATTATGGAAAAAACTTGGAGTTATGTAATTTCCATCTGAATTGCTTCAGTGTATTAGGTTTGCATGGCAAGGTTTTGGTAGCAGGGGGGCTACAGGGGTGGCTTCTGTGAGAAGTTGCTGGAAGCTTCCCCCCATGTCCGATAGAGCCAATGCCAGCTGGCTCTAAGACAGAACCACCACTGACCGAGGCCAAGCCAATCAGGGACAGTGGTAGTGCCTCTGTGATAACATATTTAAGAAGGGAAAAAAAGTTGCAGTGGGCACAGAAATGGCAGCTGGAAGAGAGGAGTGAGAACATGTAAGAGAAACAGCCCTGCAGACACCAAAGTCAGTGAAGAAGGAGGGGGAGGAGGTGCTCCAGGTGCCAGAGCAGAGATTCCCCTGCAGCCCATGGTGAAGACCATGGTGAGGCAGGCTGTCCCCCTGCAGCCCAGGGAGGACCCCACGCCAGAGCAGGTGGGTTCCCGAAGGAGGCTGTGACCCCGTGGGAAGCCCACGCTGGAGCAGGCTTCTGATAGGACCTGTGGACCCATGGAGAGAGGAGCCCACGTTGGAACAGGTTTTCTGGCAGGACTTGTGACCCTGTGGGGGACTCACGCTGGAGCAGTCTGTTCCTGAAGGACTGCACCCCATGGAAGGGACCCATGCTGGAGCAGTTTGTGAAGAACTGCAGCCCGTGGGAAGGACCCACATTGGAGAAGTTCGTGGAGGACTGTGTCCCATGGTAGGGACCCCACACTGGAGCAGGGGAAGAGTGTGATGAGTCCTGCCCCTGAAGAGGAAAGAGTGGCAGAGACAATGTGTGATGAACTGACCGCAACCCCCATTCCGTGTACCCCTGTGCCGCTGGGGGGGGGGGGGGGTAGGTAGAGAATTCGGGAGTGAAGTTGTGCCCGGGAAGAAAGGAGGGGTGGGGGGAAGGTGTTCTGAGATTTGGTTTTATTTCTCATTACCCTACTCTGGTTTGATTGGCAATAAATTAAGTTAATTTTCCCCAAGTCGAGTCTGTTTTTCCTGTGACGGTAATTGGTTGAGTGATCTCTCCCTGTCCTTATCTTGACTTATGAGCCCTTTGTTATATTTTCTCTCCCCTGTCCAGTTGAGAAGAGGGTGTGATAGAGCGGCTTTAGTGCTTAGTTGCTGGCTGGGGTTAAACCATGACATACCCCAAAGTAAAAAATAAGCTCCAATTATACATTTATAAAATTGTTTATTGTATTACGGTCTACTGAACTGATTCAAAGATTTTACTTGACCAACTTATCCTATTAAGCTTTGTCTTAACTGTCTTCATTCAAAAGGCATATAGTTGTTAACCTATAGCACAATTTTTTGAGACAGTAATACATGGCCTGAAATAAATGAATCCAAGCAGCTTTAGCCATGAAAGGTCTCCAAATCTGATATTCAATCACTGATAGAAGAATCTTCCTTCTGAAAGCCAAGCAGATTAGAGCTTTTTATTTTATTTTACTTTAGTATCAATCACTTCATGTTTAAAAAGCCCCACAGATATTAATTTTGAAGAAAAGTTTAATGCAGTTAAAAATCTTCAGAAAAATATATTACAAAACCAAAATATTTCTAAAAGAAACAGTCACTTTTGAAAGACAGATGTTCAAATACCAACAGAAATTATTTAGTCTCACTCTAAACTTGTAATAACTCTACCTCCTCTTGCAAACCCAATTTTTTTATTCTTCCCTTCTCAGCACCATTCTAATAAAACATTTCAAATGCTAAAAGAAAAAAAGAATTCTCAGTTTCCAAAATGCCCTCTCTAAGAGCTGTAGATATTCTTAGGTTCCATCCTCCATTGGGGAATGGATGCCCACAGGAGGACTGGCTTTTGAACTTACTTTCTTGCAGGGTTACCAAAAAAAAAAAAAAAAAGCGCATTTACAATACAGGACACACACTGAACTGACAGCTGTGTCGCATGCATATATCTCCCTCTCATGTCTTCAGAAGAGCAGCAGAAAAACATTTGCCTTCATTTACATTTGTGGGTTACTCAAATCCATGGTTGTAACAGGCTGGCCCTTTTTACTGTACTTGCTGAAGAGCAGCTATGAAGAAAAGCTAGGAAGGATCATCTGAGAATAAATGGTGATAGAAGTGGCTAAAGCAAAAGGCAGGAGGAGTGCAAGAGTTTGTTGGCCTCCAGATATCCTCATTTACCCATACATAACTGCACCACACTAACAAAAAAATATTAAGGCATTTGGTTCAGGTACTTGAATAGCTCTCGTTCCCTAACACCATAAACAGATCCCCTCCCTGCCTTGATATCTCACTTTCCAGCAGACCACAGTACATTACAAGGAGTATCAGTCTCCAAAAGCTGACCTTTACCAGCTGTTCACAGATTCTCACCTAGTCAGATCCCTGCATACCCTTTAAATGTCAAGTTTTAACATGCTTAAACAAATCATCATATGAAACAAGATAATGCTTTGTACGCACAAATCCCAGAGGGCAGGATGTTCTTATGTGAGACTGGCAAGTTATTTGCAGGTGTGTATATTAGTCCATTAAATGATTTACATAAAATACAACAGTAAGCATGGTAGCTATGCGCACAGAAACCACCTCTGCAGTGACACACACAACTGGAAAGCAGGCCTCCCTGACCTGTGTGCAATTTCACATTAAGTAGAGAAGTACATAAGCATTGGAGTTGTTGGCTGGGCTGCCCAGAAGGGGCTCTGCAACACCCAGGTACATCCTCATTGGTTACCAAAATTTTGCAGTCAATTTTGTACCAATGCTGAATGTGTCTCATTTATAAACACCTTTTAGGTAGTTGAAAAGAAAGAACAGGTTTTATTTCTCAATTTCTGAGCTCAGAAACAACTGTCTTAGGGTGAAGATGACCAAATCATCATTATATTTCTACCTTCAACATGATGCAAAAATATATAAGCAAGTCTAGCTCCTTGTTCTGAAGTTTTCTTGAACATAATTTGTTTAACTCTAGATTTAAAATATGGAATTCTATGTCTCTGTTCTTTATTCTGCAGTCCTAGTCTCTGGGATTGAAGCGAAAGCTTGATGGAAATTTACTAGCCAAAACTTTTTAACAAGCAGCAGCAATGAACTATGTAACAGTGATATTGTGAAACGTATATGTAAGCATATGGTAATCTTTTAATGGAATTTATCTTCGGGAACGGAATGCAAGGACACTATGAGATAAAGAGGCATAGGATGCCTCAAGACTGCAGAACCAACTGAAACTAGCTCTGTGGTTTTGTCAGCAAGAACACAGGAGTAAAAGCTATAGTTCACCAAGGGGACATGGTGATGAAGAGGAGTGGATGAAGTAAACGACCACCAGATGTATCTGAAGCCCACCCAAAGACTATAATGTGCATGTGGGAATGGGTGGTTACCTATGATAATGAGTTCTCAGGACAATCATGAATATGTTCATCACTTCTATGAATATGTATGTATAACTTGCATATAAGCTGCATAACTGACCTGGTGTGGCACGCATATTAGGAGCAATCCCCTGTGCACCCAGCACTGCAATAAAGAATACCTACTTAATAGTCATCCTGACTATTGAGTCCTGATTTCAGCTTTTCACGGCATCATTTTGGCGACCCAGATGGGACCCACTCTGCTCGGCTGCAGGACCCGCTGAGAACAGGACTCCCTAGGGTACCCCCAGGATTTCCCGGAGGGACTCCTCGTCTCAATCAGATCACTGCGGGAGCAGACAAGGACCATCTAAGGAGTAAAGGTATTCTTTAAATTTTCTGAGTTTCTGTTCTGGAGACCGGTCGTTAGGGGGTACTCATAAGTCATAGGAGACGTCCTACGTGGAGCACCGTATACCAGGCTACTAGTGCCTGAGGGTATACATCTGGTACAGAGCTTATATAATTTGTATAAGTTTTTGTACTTCTGGTTTTGTGCACACTCGCTGTGAGTGGTGTACTCTGGTATTTAGTACGTTGGTATGGGCACGGGTTGAGCTACGTACTTCTGCAATAATGTACTCTGTGGCGGTATTGATTTATTGGTATTGAACTTGGATATACTTGTAAGGAATTGTTTACTGAAAATTGATTTGGATTTGACGCTCATGTATGAATAAGCTGAGTTAACTCTGGTGTGACTGGTGAGTGACTGGGACACGGCACAGCTGCGAAGTGAGTGTGGGAAATCTGGAGAACTGTGTATTTCACTGTGGAAATGAATGTGAACCACTTTTTCTCGTAAATTGTTTTATTTGTGATCAAAACCTATGGGTAGTATTTGGATGGGATATTCAGTGTGAGAATTGTGGAACATGGTCAAAGTGGAAAAATAAAGAGAGACAGGTTGAGGTTATTAAAGTAATCTGTGGAAAAATAAATGAGGTACAGAATCAATAAAGTAGAATGGGGGGACAACAAAGTGGTGGAATTGCAAAGAAAAGCCCCCTAGGATGTATCCTAGCACATTGGAGAGATATAGGGGGACCACCAGGTGGGAATGTGAACAAAAAACTGCTAATTAAATACTGTAATCAATGGTGGCCTTTATACAAGCTGGAGGGGGATAAAAGATGGCCCTTTAATGGATCTTTGAATTATAATACTATATTGCAGTTAATGTTATTTTTGCGGAAAGAAGAAAAATGGGATGAGGTTATATATGCCGATATGTTCCTTACCTTACGAAACCACCCGGACTGGCAGAGAGATTGTGGGATCAATGTACCACCACAAGACCCCCTGGTTTTATCCTTAGAAAAAGAACATAGAGGTGAAAGAAAGAGACAGGAGAAAATGAAGAGATGCTGCTCAGCGCGTAACATCGGACAAAGGTGTTTGAAGCTGACAAACCCCAGGAAGGAAGTAGAGGAGGTAGAAGAGCAGCCCGAGGATCTGGGATTGCCCCCTCCATTACAAAATCTGCCTCCCTTACCCCTGTCCAAAACAGATAGCAACAGTGAGGAGGAAGGAGCAACAAGCAATTTTACTCCAATTACAGCACAAACCCGGAGTAAAACCCAGAGGGCTCCGTTACTCCTAGCCCCATTGAGAGAAGTAATGGGGACGGGAGGCCCAGCTAGGGTAAAAGTTCCCTTTTCCACCGCTGATCTGGATGCCTGGAAAGAGGTAGCTAAGGGATATCGAGATGACCCCATTAAAGTGGCAAAGCGATTTGAATTAATAGTAAGAAATCAGGATCCCAATTGGTCAGATGTAGATTTAATTTTAGGAGAAATGACAGAAACAGAAAAACAAATGGTATTAAAAACCACTCGAACCCACGTACAGGCCCAGATCACCGGAGGAACTTTACAGGGGAATGTAGATGACCACGTCCCCCTGACTGACCCACACTGGGATCCCAATGATGCTCGAGATTATAGAATGCTAAGACAATATCGAGATTGGATTAAGTTGGGACTAGAGAATGTGATTCCAAAGGCTGTAAACTGGTCCGCATTATATGCTGTCAAACAGGGGCTAAAAGAAACCCCTACTGAATTTCTAGATCAAATAAGAAATGCCATGAGAAAATACACTACCCTAGATCCTTCTTCAGACGTGGGACAGCAACAGCTTGTCTCTTTGTTTCTGGGACAGTCATCTACAGATATAAGGAGAAAGTTACAGAAGTTAAAAGGGCCTGATATAAGGGACTTAGAGAAGTTGCTTGAAGAGTTTTTAGAAATCAAGAGGATACAGGTAAACGAAAATTAACAAAAGTAATGGTGACAGCGACGGTGGCAGCTTTGAAACAGAAAGGAATGGTAAATGGAGGATTTAGAGGATGTGGGAGAGGAAGGCCCTTTGGGAATAGAAGAGGGATAGAACGGGTATTGGGAAGAAACCAGTGTGCGTATTGTCAGGAGGAAGGACATTGGAAAAATGAATGCCCAAAACATAAGGGAGTACAACAGGCTGTGATAGCGGAAGCGGAGGCCGACTGACGGGGACCTGGGGCATCTACCCTAGCGGATCCACTGGTTAAAATTAAGCTAGGGAAATCGGGGAAAGTAGTAGAATTTTTGGTGGATATGGGAGCCTCTTTCTCTATTTTAAATCAAGAATTGATACCTGTAAGTAAAGACTTTGTAAATGTAAAAGGAGCTACTGGCCAACAGGAAAAAGTGTTCTTTTTAAAACCCCTCAAATTCAAGTTAGGGAAGCAAATTGGGATACATTGATTTTTGTATTTGCCAAATTCTCCCAAACCACTATTGGGTCAGGACTTATTAGAACAATTAGGAGTGGTGATAACTTTTAAACATGGGACTATGGAATTAAAAGTAAAGGAAAATCAATTAATTGAGGTTTTGAGTTTAGCCCTAATGTACCCTGGGAAGTCTGCCGCAACAACCCCCGAAACTGAAGAAATTATTAATCAGGTATATCCAGGAGTATGGGCCGCAGGGACTCCTGGGAGGGTGAAAAATGCCATTCCTATAGTCATAGAGCTCAAGGAAGGAACCAGTCCGGTACAACAAAAGCAATATCCTTTGAAACTAGAAGACCGAAAAGGGATAGAAAGCCCAATTAATAATTTTTTACAGCATGGACTGTTAGCGGAATGTGAATCAGAATATAATACCCCCATATACTCCAGGGCATGGTTTAGGGGGCATGGTTAATGGTTGGACTCGATGATCTTGAAGGTCTTTTCCAACCGAAATGATTCTATGATTCTATGATTCTATATTACCAGTAAAGAAACCGGATGGAACTTATCGGGTAGTACAGGATTTAAGAGGAGTGAATAGAATCGTTAAAGATTTACACCCTGTGGTAGCCAACCCTTATACTTTACTCACTAAATTATGAAGTAATCAGGTATGGTTTACAGTATTAGACTTAAAAGATGCATTCTTCTGTTTGCCTTTGGCCAAAGAAAGTCAAAATTTGTTTGCATTTGAATGGGAAAGTCCTACTACTGGTAGGAAAACCCAACTTACCTGTGAGATGGGGGGCTAGAAATTTTAGGAGAAATATATCAGCGTGGTTACTTATTATAGATATAGGTAAGGGTTGTTGTTTAATGATTATGGTAAAGAATGGATTTAGGTAGGAGCTGTTTAATGATTATCTAACTTGTAATAGAGTTTCAATGGTAGTAAACATAGTTCAAAGGGATGAGGAACGAAGATTAATGTATACATTATTGTAACTAACTGAAGCAAGAGATAGTTCCTGATGAAAAGCAGAAGTCGACCCAAAGAGCTAGCCAAGACCGACCACGCAATTTGAACAAAAGCCAAAGGGTGACTGAGCCTGCGCAGGAGCAAGAGGTAAAGAGTTCATCGCGAGGAAGACATACAGCCTTCATCTTTACGACCACCACAAGGAGGCATTGCGCAGGCTCAGTTAGGAGGGACTTAGGGAAATGACTTCTTGGAACTAATTTTAATATGAAGCAGGGATAGATCATGCATATGTATAGGCGTATTAGAAAAATCTTATGTATATGTAACACTTGACTGTTTAAATTTGAAGTAAGTTGCCATGTCAGGCGCACACGACTTTGGTGGGATTACCCCCCGTGCTGCCCAGCACTGAATAAACGTACCTACTTTACAATCTCACTGATTGTGGAGTCTGTTTCCGCACGTCACCTGGACAGTGTTACCCCAAGGTTTTAAGAACAGTCCAACAATTTCTGGAAACCAATTAGCACGGGAGCTTGAAACATGGGACCCTCCCTCCAGAGATGGAACCCTTTTGCAATATGTGGATGACTTACTAATAGCAACTGAAACGAAACCTGATTGTATACAATGGACTGTAAGTTTGTTGAATTTTTTGGGATTAAATGGATATCGAGTTTCTCAACAGAAGGCTCAGATGGTGCAGAAACAGGTAACCTACCTCGGGTACGAGCTATCTGGAGGACGACGAGAATTAGGAACAGACCAAAAAGAAGCCATCTGCAGAACTCCTCTCCCTCAGACGATAAAAGAACTCAGGACATTCTTGGGAATGATAGGTTGGTGCCGATTATGGATTTATAATTATGGAGTAATAGCAAAGCCTTTATATGAACTTTTAAAAAACAATCCTACTCAATTGACTTGGTCCCAAGAGGCTCAAAATGCATTCGAAACGCTTAAAAAGGAACTAATAAGAGCCCCAGCTTTGGGCCTACCTGATGTTACTAAACCATTCTGGCTGTTTTCTCATGAGAAGCAAGGCATAGCTCTAGGAGTCTTAGCCCAACAGCTAGGACCTTACAAAAGAGCTGTGGCCTATTTTTCTAAACAGCTTGATGAAGTAAGTAAAGGATGGCCAGGATGCTTACGAGCTGTGGCAGCCATAGTGCTAAACATCCAAGAGGCTTGGAAATTTACTTTGGGCCAAAAGATCACAGTACTGGTCTCACATACAGTATCAGCAGTACTGGAACAGAAGGGAAATCATTGGCTTTCCCCGTCCCGATTTTTACAATACCAGGCCATTCTGGTTGAACCGGACGATGTTAATATTGAAGTGACTAATGTTACGAACCCAGCTTCTTTCCTCAGTGGGGTGACATCTGAACTGTTGACACATGATTGCTTAGAAACCATAGAAACTGTGTACTCTAGCAGACCAGATTTGAAAGAACCCCTGGAGGATGCACAGGACTCCTGGTTCACGGATGGAAGCAGCTTTGTCCGACAAGGTATCCGAAAGGCCGGGTACGCGGTGACAACAGCAAGTAAGGTAATTGAGTCCCAATCGTTACCTGCTGGAACATCAGCTCAAAAGGCTGAGATTATTGCCCTGATTAGGGCCCTGGAATTGGCAAAAGGAAAGAAGATAAATATATGGACAGATTCCAAATATGTCCACGCTCATGGAGCAATTTGGAAGGAACGAGGACTGCTAACTGCACAAGGAAAACAGATCAAACATGCTGAGGAAATACTTCATCTACTAAAGGCAATTCAATTGCCAACCAAGGTTGCCATTATGCACTGTCAAGGACACCTGAAAGGTAACACTGACCAGGAAAAAGGTTATAGATTGGCTGACTATGAGGCTAAACAGGCAGCAGAAAGAATGCAAAAGATCTTAACATTAATTCTGGATAACAGAGGTAAGAATTGGGATGAACAGGAAAGTATTGAATATTCTAGAACCGATATAAAGATCTAATAAAAGAAATGGGAGGACAAATTCCCTCCAAAGGATGGGCCCACCTGAGTGATGGCAGAATTATAGTTCCTGCTAAACAGGTATGGGGAATTGTCAAAGAGGAGCACAATAAGACACATTGGGGGGCAGACTCCTTGTACAAATATTTAAATCAGAAATTAATAGGGAAAATTTTATATACTACAATCCGACAGGTGACTCAGCAATGTGAAGTATGTTTGAGAAATAATCCCAACACAGGGAACCGAGTGCAATTGGGAAACATTGGGAAAGGAAACATACCAGGGGACCACTGGCAAATTGATTTTTTCTGAACTTCCAAGAAAAGGGGGATACAGATACTTATTGGTACTTACAGACACCTTTTCTGGATGGCCAGAAGCATTTCCTTGTAGAACAAACAAAGCAAGAGAAGTAACTAAGGTATTATTAAATGAGATAATACCTTGATTTAGAGTACCTATGGTCATCTCGTCAGATGAGGTACTCATTTTTGTGTGCAAGTAGTGCAACAGGTCAGCAAACTATTGGGAATTGATTGGCAGTTACATACACCCTACAGGCCACAAGCCAGTGGGCAGGTGGAAAAAATGAATCATATGATAAAACAACAGATAGCCAAAATATGTCAAGAAGCAAACCTATATTGGTATCAGGCACTACCTATTGCACTGCTTAGGATACGTGTGAAACCTAGAGCCAAGGAAAATCTGAGCCCTTTTGAAATATTGTATGGGGGACCATACCAGGCTAAATATCAAGGGGAGGATTTGAGTCAATTGGGAAATTCTTATTTACAGAATTATGTTATCTCTTTGGGAAAACAATTAGAGAAAATTAATAAGAATGTTTTGGGAAACAGAGCTAAGGGGTTGGATCACCTGATTTACCCATTCAGCCCTGGAGATTGGGTTTATATTAAGAATTTTTCAGGTGATCCACTAGAGGAGAAGTGGAATGGACCCAAAGTGGCCAACAGGGTATTCCATACCATGTGACATCACATCTAGTATATAAACTGGGGGGAGTGGGGGCAGGGGGATGGCCTCTCGGGGACTAACTGGGCATCGATCGGCGGGTGGTGAACAATTGCACTGTGCATCATTTCTATATTCCAATCCTTTTATCATTACTGCTGTCACTTTATTAGTGTTATCATTATCATTATTAGTTTCTTCTTTTTATATTCTATTAAACCGTTCTTATCTCAACCCACAAGTTTTACTTCTTTTCCTGATTTTCTCCCCCATCCCACTGGGTGGGGGGGAAGTGAGTGAGTGGCTGCATGGTGCTTAGTTGCTGGCTGGGGTTAAACCACGACACTTGGGAAGGGATACAATTCACTTTTACATGTCTCCCCCAGGGATATCGGCACTCGCCGACAATTGCTCATTATGCATTGGCTCAAGAGCTTGCCAAAATCATTCCTGCAGAAGGGGTTAAAGTATACCAGTATATTGATGATGTATTAATTGGCGGCCCTGATGCCAAGGTAGTGGGACAGATCCAAACAGAGATAATCACTCACCTAGAAAAATTAGGACTCCAAATTCCAAACAAAAAGATGTAACTCCCATCTTCTGAAGTGAAGTTCTTGAGTATCTGGTGGAGGGGTGGGACAGTGTGCATTCCCCCGAAACCTTGACCATCCTTGAACTAGTGAAAATGCCTGCAAATAAGAACGAACTCCAACACGCCTTAGGCCTGCTGGTGTTTTGGAGGAAACACATCCCCGACTTCTCTATCGTAGCCTGACCCCTGTACGATCTAACATGCAAAAGGGTTTCTTGGGATTGGACCCCAGTCCATGAAGAAGCCTTAAAATTGCTAATTTTTGAAGCTGGGGTGCACCAGGCCTTGGGGCCAATTCATCCAACAGACCCACTCTGCACTGAATGGGGTTTTGTGATCCATGGGCTATCAATACATATGTGGCAGCATGGACCCAAAGGCCCGACTTGGCCTATCGGATTCTATTCACGTAGCTTTAAAGATGCAGAGAAATGATACTCAATTTGGGAAGAGGGCCTCTTTGTGGTCAAACTAGCTTTGCAAGAGGCAGAAAAAAATTATACGGCAACAACCAATTATCCTGAGAGGGCCCTTTAAGGTTTTAAAACCGATATTGATGGGAACCCCACCCCCTGTAGGAGTTGCACAGCGAGAAACCATAAGGAAATGGTATGCACAGCTAGATCATTATTGTCACACATGCCAAATAGAAGAGGGAGCACCTAAAACACTCCAAGTACAAGAACTGCCTGACGCCCAATTAACTCAAGAACTTCCTCCCTTGTATATAAAACCTGCCCCTCCATTCACATCTCATCTAAAAAATCTGTGGTTCACCGACACATCTTCTAAAAGAGAGGGGAAGATCTGGAAGTACTAAGTGGTAGCCCTGCATGTTGACTCAACACGACTCCCTGGTCTGTCCAGCCCAGGTCATGACTGGGGCTGAGTTGGTAAATTTGGTTGTTCAATTTCAATCCTGATTTGAAGAATGAGAGTTGAAGTCTGTCCACAAACACATTATGTGTGTTGAATGAAATATAGTAAAAATATACCAACATTCCTGCTTAAAAGGACAGGTATGTATGTTGTGTCTTCCCTTGGTGTAGTTTACAATGATGTGTAAAGTCGATGTCATACATCTAGTGTGATTTTCAATTCAGCATCCTATGGAAACGGTATCTCCCTTAGTTCCTTTCAAAGATGGAATTTGTTGATTTTCATTTTTGTCTTTAATCATCCATTCCTGCCTGCAAAAGGTGATGTTATTGTGTAGTGTTGTCACAGATAAATTTAGATTGGGCATAGGTGTGTCAAAAAGTTTGCATGCATCAGTCCATGGCCACCCCATCGTACATTAGCTCCATGAGTCGCGTTTGCTTATCATAAAATCAAACAATTGATTCCTTGAACAAAGGCATGAGAAGGAAAAAACTTTACCGTATCACTGTAGTGATGAACTTTTGCTTGCTTAAATAACTTTGAAATTTTGGTATGTACTAATTAGATAAGAAAACCTTGAGCTTTGTCAATGGTATGTGCTAAAGGCACCAACAGACAGGAGGCCTCGGGCCTTATGTGTGTCAACAGACAAGAAGCCTTGGGCCCTGATGATAAGCTTTGAGTTCTGCTGAGTTTTTGTAATTAAAAACTTGCCAAGGCCAGCTAACTAGGAGAAAGAGATGACCCACACTGCGCATGACCAAAGAGTGGACACTATGTAAATAATAATATGAATATGCATATGACTAGAACAATATAAATTTTGCTTGCTGTAGGTAACGGTGTGCACAATAGGTGGAGCGATCCCCCACGCACCCAGCGCTGCAATAAAGAATGCCTGCTTTCTAAAACTCCAAAATCGAGTCTTAAGAGTTTCTTTGACTGGCTTTTTCGGTAACAATTTGGTGACCCAGATGGGACCCTGCCTTTGAACATCGACAGCTCCGTGGGATCTCTGGACCTCCAGCCGGCACCGAGGATTTCTCTGGGAGAAACTCTGATCCCTGGACCCAAAGATTTCAAGGCAAGTCCCCTGGAAAGGTGAGAAGGCATTCTTTCTTTTCCCTTGGGGTTAGAGTCCCCAGACTGTCTGCCTCATCAGATCTCTGGTAAAGCCCGCAGAGGTTGGACTAAAGGTGCCTGTGGGGGTTAGAGTCCCCAACTTAAGGATTAGAGTCCCTACTGGGGTTAGAGTCCCCGGCTGGTAATTGTGGGCTTAGAGTCCCCCAACCGGTAATACTGTTGTGGTTGTGAATGTTATAATTGTGCCTGGTTATCGGAACTTGGTTATTGGAAATACAGATTTGTTTTGTTTGCTTGGATCATATAGTTGTTCTGTTACTCATATTTAATATGGGTGGGGATCGTCTAAAGGAGGTATTGTGAAAAAGTCACCTTTGGGATGTATTTTGGGACATCGGAAGCAGATTGCCGGACCCCCGGGTGGGGTCGCGACAAGGGAAAATTTGATTAAGTATTGTAATCAATGGTGGCCACTGTATAAATTGGATGATGGGCAAAGTGGCCTATGAATGGTACATTAAATTATAACACCTTATTACAGTTAATGTGATTCTTGAGGAGAGAAGGAAAGTGGGATGAAGTGTTGTATGCGGATATGTTCTTTACTTTGAGGAGACATCCAGAGTGGCAAAAGGAATATTTGAGTGTTGCTGTGTTTGTATACGATGAGCACGAGGAAAAGCAGAAACTGAGCAGAAAAAAAAAAGAAAAAGAGGAGCAAATCAACAAGAGGCTGATTTACTGGCAGCTGCTTTTGCAAGGAATTTACAAGTGAGATAAGGATTAGGAAGAAAGATGATCAGGTACAGGGTCTGAACTAAGACCTGGAAAAAGGGTTAAGGAAGAGGAATGATAAAAGAAAGAGGAATCAAGTGTGTTTGTGGCTGTGCTGAGAGAAACATTTGAAGTAAGCAGTGAGAGAGGACTGATAGAGACCGGAGGAACCTCTCCCCCAGCGGAACCTCTGGTTAAAGCAAAGCTGGGAGATGAGGAAATAGAATTTTTAGTCGACACTGGGGCTACATATTCGGTCTTAAATACACTAGAAGGAAATTTAAATAACGAAAGCATATATGTCATTGGTGCGACAGGGACTCATGAGACCTGGCCATTTTTCAAATCCCTGAAATTTAAACTTGGAAAACAATGGGTTACTCACCAGTTTCTATATTTGCCAAATACTCCGAAAACCTTATTGGGTAGAGATTTACTTGCAAAGGTAGAAGCTAAAATCAGATTCAAGGATGGGGAAGTTGAAATTTTCATCCCAGAATCTAAATATGTCGAAGCCATAGCCTTGTTGTTACAGGATACAAATCCCAAAAGGGACAAGATACCACGGGAATTAGAAGATGCAGTGATCCCCATCGTTTGGGCAGGAGAAGTTCCAGGAAGGTCTAAGAGAGCAGAACCAGTAAGAATTGATCTAAAACCAGGATCATCACCGGTAAGAATTAAACAATACCCTTCAAAATTAGAAGCGAGAATTGGCTTGGTACCAATAGTTCAAAAATTCTTGAAATATAAATTGCTAATAGAATGTGAATCAAAATACAATACACCCATCTTACCAGTACAGTTTTAGATCTGAAAGATGCCTTTTTCTGCATCCCTTTGGATTCTGAAAGTCAGGAGATTTTTGCTTTTGAGTGGGAAAATCCTGAAACAGGGGGAAAGACACAATATACTTGGACGGTTCTACCACAAGGCTTCAAGAATAGCCCAACTATTTTTGGAAATCAGCTGGCAAAGGAATTAGAGATTTGGAGAAAAGAAAATGGACAAGGAACTGTATTACAATATGTAGATGACATCTTAATTGCAACAGAAACTCGGGGAATTACTGTCTATGTACCACATATGGTAGCCACGGGTTTAGAACAAAAAGGGGGGCATTAGTTGTCCCCCAGCCGTATGCTGAAATACCAAATGGTACTACTAGAACAAGATGACATCAATCTCAAGACCACTTCAGTTGTAAATCCAGCAGTATTCCTCTCCACTGATCGAGTGGAGAGTTCACCAGAACATGATTGCTTACAAACAGTAGAGGAAATATATGCTAGCCATCCAGATCTTAAAGACGTTCCGTTGGAAAATCCAGATTGGGAGTTATATACTGACAGCAGCAGTTTTGTTTGCAATGGGAAGAGACCGTCAGGATACGCCGTGACGACCTTAGATGGCATAGTAGAGGCACGAGCCTTATCTCCCAGAACATCAGCCCAAAAGGCAGAACTAATAGCCTTAACTCGAGCATTGGAACTGAGCGAAGGGAAAAAGGTTAATATTTGGACAGATTCCAAGTATGCTTTTGGAGTTGTACACAGCCATGGAGCCATCTGGAAAGAGAGAGGACTACTATCAGCACAAGGAACTGAAATCAAGCATGCCGTACAAATACAAGAACTATTAGAGAGTATTCAAAAACCGACGGCGGTAGCAATAATGCATTGCAAAGCCCACCAAACAGGAAAAACCCCACCAGAAATAGGTAATCAATTGGCAGATAAAGCTGCCAAAGAGGCTGCAGAAACAGGCATCATGGCATTATTACCAGAAAAAGAAATAACTTTACCAGAAACACCACCTAAATGTGATAGTAAAGATGTTAAATTAATAAAGTCCTTACAGGCACAGGAACACACAGATGGGTGGGCTGTTACACCCACAGGACAAACCACGATCCCACCCTCATTAATGAGAGAAATTGCTAAACGAGAACATAATAAAGTACATTGGGGAACTGAAAATTTAGTAAAACATCTTCAAAAGAGAGTTATAAGCCGAGCAATGACAGAAATTATCCGGTCCATCACAGAAAAATGTGAAATTTGTTGTAAAAATAACCCAAATACCAGTAATAGATCAATTTTGGGGGTTACAAAAGGAGGAAATTCCTCAGGAGACTATTGGCAAATTGATTTTACTGAATTACCTAGAAAAGGGGGATATAGATACATCCTTGTTCTAGTTGATACTTTTACTGGATGGCCAGCAGCTTTTCCCTGTCGCACCAACAAAGCTAGAGAAGTAACTAAAATCTTGTTAAAAGAAATTATCCCGAGGTTCTTTGTTCCTTTAGGAATGCCCTCAGAGGACCACATTTTGTTGCTGAAGTTATAAAACAACTGAGTAAAAACTTAGCCATAACATGGGATCTCCATACTCCTTATAGGCCACAGTCAAGTGGAAAGGTAGAAAGAATGAATTATACACTTAAATTGCAGATTGGGAAAATATGTCAGGAAACATCAATGACTAATATCCAAGCGCTACCTTTAGCACTGTTAAGAATCAGAATACAACCTCGTGGTAAAAACAGTTTGAGCCCTTACTTTATGGAAGGCCTTACCAGGCCCCACATATACCAGGAACAATCCACATTAAAGGGGAAATGGACTTGAATAATTACTTAATGTCCTTGGGAAAGACTTTACAGGAATTGCAGAAGTACATGGCAACAAGCAGGCCCTTGGAACTGGATACACCAGCCCATCCATTTCAACCTGGAGACTGGGTCTACATCAAGTCGTGGAATTCGGAGCCGCTGACTGAGAAGTGGAAGGGACCATTCCAGGTACTCCTGACTACTTATACAGCTGTCAAGGTCCAAGGAAAAGGCCCGTGGATTCATTATTCCAGGATTAAGAGGGCTCCAACCTCATGGACAGTTGAACAAGAGTCTCCCCTTAAACCAAAATTGAAAAAGTTATGACTGATTTTTATGTTTTGTTTGTAACAATTATGGTAGCAATGAGTCAAGTGTGCCAGGTATCATCTTGGGATCAGAACCTCCACTTAATCTTAACACAGAACATAACTCGAATACTCCGCAAAAGTGATTGTTGGATTTGTACCCAAATGCTAACCTCCGGACACAGCCAAGAACTACCCTTGATAGGAGTGCCACTGCCAATAAATGTATCATTATTTAACAATCCACAATATGGTAAGGGACATCCAGACAATGCATGGTGGCCAAGCCTCTCTGGAAAAAGACAAGAAGGAAAATTACAAGTTACCATGATAAAAGATAATCTAAATTCCACTGTATGCTTATATCGGCCAGGTAATGACTCTCTGAGTACCCACACCCTTAAGTCTGGAGATGATGGGTGTGATTGATAATTACACTGCTAGACGAAATGACAAAACTTTTGTAGGATGTTTCCCAGGATGTAACAGGACCAGATCATATTGGAGGCCCGCACTAAGTCATATAGACACATCAAATCACTTTGGCCTCCAAGTCCCAGAAGGAAGCAGTTGGTATTGGTTATGCAGAACATGTGCTCGAAAAGTCCCAATTGCAAGGAGCATGCACATTAGGAGCTGTAGTCCCCAATATAACAATAATTGACAAATTACATCTCAAACAAACCAGGAGGGTTCATAATCCCATTATAGATCGTCCCACAGGATTCCACAGTTTTGCCAGATGGTTTATCCCTTGGCTTGGAGTTAGTGAATTGGAAAAGGCAATAGTAAATATATGAGCTGTAATTAATAGAGGACATCATTGAAAACAGAACCACTGATGCCATACAGGCATTACAAATTGAAATATCTAGTTTGTCTCATGTAGTGATGCAAAACGAATGGCTCTTGACTTACTACTGGCTTCACAGGGAGGTGTTTGCACAATTGTTAATACGAGCTGCTGCACATATGTAGATCAAAGTGGCAAAATTTCTACCAATCTAGCAGAGATTTGGAAACAAACAAAAATCTTATATCAGGTTACGAAGGACAATATGTCCTGGGGATTTGAGGAGTTATGGCACAAACTTACCTCATGGCTACCTAATTGGACTTGGTTGAAAAATCTATTCATTATTGCAATAATTGTGATCTGCGTATGCATCTTAGCCTGTGTAATGATTCAATGCTGTAGCTGTTGTAGTCAAGTGTACAGGAAAATTAAGTTTGGGTATTGAGGCTTTGGATTTGTAGGTCCAAAGTCTCAATAAAAGGGGGGAGTTGATGCCTCGAACAAAGCCAGGAGAAGGAAAATTTTACTGTATCGCTGCACTAATGAACTTTTGCTTGCTTGAATAACTTTGAAATTTTGGTATGTACTAATTAGATAAGAAAAACCTTGAGCTTTGTCAATGGTATGTGCTAAAGGCACCAACAGACAGGAGGCCTCAGGCCTGATGTGCCTTGGGCCCTGATGATAAGCTTTGAGTTCTGCTGAGTTTTTGTAATTAAAACTTGCCAAGGCCAGCTAACTAGGAGAAAGAGATGACCCACACTGCGCGTGACCAAAGGGTGGACGCTATGTAAATGATAATATGAATATGTATGACTGGAATAAAATAAATTTTGCTTGCTGTAGGTAATGGTGTGCACGATAGGTGGAGTGATCCCCTGTGCACCCAGCGCTGCAATAAAGAATGCCTGCTTTCTAAAACTCCAAAATCGAGTCTTAGAGAATTTCTTTGACCGGCTTTTTCGGTAACAATTTCACAGGTAATGATCATAAAAAAACCTTCATGTGCTTCCCTATGATAAAAACTGACTTTTCATGTGGCATTTCACTTCAGCAAATTCTCTTCCCTTGTGCCCACATTATCACTTGCTGACCCTTTTTTTAAGCCAGCAATATTTCCAAATATAGTTAGAGAAGCATGAGCCACGTTACGACTGTAAGAGAGGAAATGCATGTCATCACACAGAAACCGATGCGACTGCTGTCTCTATACCCCATTTGCTGCATTTGTTCATCTCAGCTGCTATGAAAGCATGTTTGTACACAGATGAAAATGCATGTTTGCACACAGATATCAAGAAGACGGGAAAGCAACCAAAGGCATCTGTATTTCCCTACCCATATCACACCCTAGGCTATATGAGAATTTCAGTGTATTACATCATATAAGTGCATTATATCATATTATATTCTATCACTGTTAAATGTGACCCAAAAAGGCTAAATTAGAAAAAGGCTGAAGGACTCGCCTCATGATCGATCCCTCTGCCACTCCAGTGTCGCAGCCTGCAGTGTGAGGACTGCAGTGGCTCAAGAGTACCATCACGCCGTTTAGGACCCTGTTCCTCCCTCGCAGCTTCTCAAGAGCTAGCCGGGAGCTCAGCTTTCTGGGCTGTACACAGACAGCCCCAGAAACAAGAACAGCCTCAGTTGTAAAAAGTTTGCTACATTACCTTCCTGCAATAACAAAACCTCCAAAGCACCACAGGATATATAATACAATAGTTGGAAGAGCTATAATTATCAGAATTTTTGTTTTCCTATTGCAGACTTAATGACCATTTCTCTCCCCTGATTGTAAGGGGAGCTCATGCCCAGGCAGCTTGAATGGTAGGTAAGTGGTCCCAATCACTCACTTAAATTCCTCCTTAATGCACATTGAAATGATCAATTGTGGCACCAGATAGGGCCTAGGCAGAATTTGGGATCATTAAAAACAAGGAAAACAATCCAGGAAGTCCAGACTTCAGTAGCTGCCTAACCCAGAATGAACTTAAAATTATCTGTCACCTAGGTTTTATTTATAGCACAAAGTCATATAAAAATTTAGAACATGATACAGGTATAGAAGCACCCCTGTCTAAGAGCAAGGTGTCCTATCCTACTGTAGACCCACTCTGATATCATGGCTAGAGGCAATGAATGCTTCCTGGATTAAATAATTTCTGCTCTAAATAATTAAACAATGTAACTAAATAGCTAAATTTCTTTTTAAGCACTGTCTATTTACCAAATGTGAATTGCATGAGCAGTCTAAAAGGGCCAACTCATAACTCCTCTCCTCCCAGCTAAGTGTCCCAGATGTTAGGCCACAGGCAAGATTTGTCTTTGCTTGTCTGCCTGGAAACATGAATAAGCATCCCAGGATGAGCAGAGACCTGGTTTCAGTAGCAGAGGTAGAGAGTGCTTCTCTTTGACTGCTTTATTGCCTGGTAGCAAAGACGCTTCTGGAAAAGTGCAAGAGGCAAGTCTACATTGCCATAAGCCTCAAGGGAGAACTAAGCCCATGTTTCCCAGGTAACCATTACCATCACTTCTCAGGCAGCTACTTCTTGAAAAAGAGCTTAACTTGACACCTACCTTCCCCACCCTTGACTTCAGGGGAAGGAGCTACCTAATGCTGGTGCCTGAGAAAGATGGAGTTCAAACACTCCCCTTGACCCACTGCTTAACTGCAGGAGCCTTCCTGCTTTGCAAGCAAATATTTTTCATGAACTTTAAAAGTGCCTAAATGTCCCTGCTGAGCCCAAGCCACCTAACTCTACCACTCTGACCCAGCCCAGCTGGAGTGGGGGGGGGGGGGGCAGGTTTCAGGTGCAGTGGGGTAGCAGCATGCACTCTCCCAGCCCGCAGCACACACCCCAGACATGTCCAGATGCCTGTGGTCAGGTGGGTGACAGGCTATCTCTAGTCAGAATTTGGAAAGAAGTTATCTTTTTTGTAAAATGCAGCCATTGTACATTTTGGGGACAGAGAGAAAGGCCCATGTACATTTAAGAAGAGTTTTCTGGAGATAATATTTGCTTCCACAAAAGCAGAACAGTTGCTTTTTGTCTTCAGAGAAACAAAGTCTATTGTAGCTGTCAACTTCTGAGAAAGACAACTCCAGAGACTCCTAGAGTATTTTATTTACTGTATTTGTTCAATATGATAACTTGAACTTGGGTAGGTTGAAAAAGAAAACAACAACAAAAAAAGAGAGTAGAGACAGTGAAATGAAAGGATATTTGGCTACAGTCAAATGGATAACTTATTAGCAGAGCTACTAAAGGACTACTATCCAAGCAGTGCTGCTGGATTTTTTTCTCTGTTTAATGTTTTGCCCATCTTAAGAGAGTTATTTCATTTTCAGTCATTTCTGCTATTCTAAGTTTGACCTATATGTATTTCAGGCATATCTAAATGGGAACTCTATTTGGTGGGCATAGTTAGACAAAGCGTCAGGCCACTTACTTATATTTTTTCCACTTAGGAAAGGTTAGCTAAATTCTCATTTGAGAAATTTCAGCTAAATCTGAATTTAATATCTATAAATCCAATCATCTGAAGTACTGCACAGAGCAAGAACTCAATTTTTTACCACACAGTAGGAATACTAGATTAAATTGCTCTCATATTCATTATTAGAGCATTACTCTTATTGTCTTATTAGCATTTACAGCTAAGAAAGTAGAATAGGTGAACAGTAATTTTATGAAAAACTATTTATTAAAATGTTGTGCCTTTCTTCACTTAATTACCGTCCTCCTCAAATAGAAAACGCAAATAAGGATACATGCACAGAAACATTTGAGTTTCACAAATATTGCAATGATATTTGGTAACCATCTAACGCACTAGTTGCCCAGGGACAAGGCACCCCACTTGCTTCTGCTTCAGACAGGTCTGTATCAAGAGGATTCTTTCTGTGGCTTACTTTCCTTATTGTAGCATGTTGCTATTAAGAAACCAGGCCACTATTTATTACAGGTTGCCCTGATTCGGACACCTACGTAGACATTTACCTCACTAAGAATGGGACCAGCTGAGAATAAATTTAGGCTTCAAGTTCATTAATGTACTGATTTGTTGTTTTAGCAGATTATGTAATTAAATAGAATTTCTTACTTGATGCGCTTTCGCAGTTGAAGGGAGACATGAACTACCTATGAGAACTGAGAAGTGACTGCTATTGATGTACTTAAGCCACCTTAAAAAGGCCACAAAGGTCTTGTGAAACAGGATACCCTTTGTATAAACAATGCATGCCTTGCTAACAACTGTGCCCCTGAAGAAGAACTAAAAGACTGATAAGAAGGGAACATTCTACCCCAGGAGGCCAGAAAATTGAATAATTGCTAATAGGCATGAAGTCAGCAAAGATCTTCGGTAACTGGGGGAAAGGTAAAGGCGGCAGGGGGAGATCATGACCACCGACTCAATTCAAGATCAAAAAAAGATTTACCCCCCCCCTCCTTGAGCATGCGCTGTAGAATAAAAGAACACTGTACCTTTAATTCGAAGTGGGGAAAACTTTAGCCCAATAGAAACTGTGGTAGATAAGCAACTACCAATAATAGTTTTGGGGGAGAACTTTGGAAACTAAATATGTAAAACTAAAGTGTATAAATTGCTTGCCCGTTTAGGTATAAGGTGTGCTAGCTTTGTGGATTACCACCTAGCCCCCATCTTTGCACAAACATGAATTGGAATAAAAATACCTTTGCTCTGTGTGTATATTGGCATCTCGCACACCGGGTAAAGGACCCCACTTTTGGGACAACACTATGTATGTGAAAAAGGTAGACACCCCATTAGCTAATCCAGCTGGTTTACCTACAGGCAGCTGCCTTACTCCAGGCAGCACAGAGCATGGCACAAGCACATCCAAAAAAAAGTGCTGGGTTCGCAACTTCTCATAACAGCACCCATTGCTGCACTAAGCTCACATGAGCCAATGCGGGTTGACTATTCCTCATTCAAATAAGAAGTCTGATCTTGCAGTCAGTTGATATAGTTCTTAACTGGGTAATCCAGAGAGTCAGGCAGCCTGGGCATCTGCAGTTTTACAGCTACTGATTTCATACAGCTCTGTGTTGCAGCCTGTAGTGGGTTGACCCTGGCTGGATGCCAGGTGCCCACCAAAGCCGCTCTATCACTCCCCCTTCTCAGCTGGACAGGGGGGAGAAAATATAACAAAAGGCTCGTGGGTCAAGATAAGGACAGTTTAATAAAGTGAAAGCAAAGGTCGCACACGACAGCAAAGAAAAACAAATGATGTTATTCTCTACTTCCCATCAGCAGGCGATGTCTAGCCACTTCCTGGGAAGCAGGGCTTCAGTACGCGTAGTGGTTGCTCCGGAAGACAAAAATGCCCCCCTTCCGTCTCCCTTTACTTAGCTTTTATATCTGAGCTGATGTCATATGGTATGGAATATCTGTTTGGTTGGTTTAGGTCAGCTGTCCTGGTTATGTCCCCTCCCAAGATCTTGCCCTGCCCCAGCCTGCCATTGAGGGGGGGGCAAAAATGTTGGAGAGACAGCCTTGATGCTGTGCCAGCACTGCTCAGCAGTAGCCAAAACACTGGTGTGTTATCAACACCTTTCTAGCTACTGATGGAGAGCACAGTGCTATGAGGGCTGCTATGGGGAGAATTAACTCCATCTCAGCCAGACCCAATACACAGCCTTAACATAGCATCAGCTGCTGCCAGCTTTCTTGTACAAGGGTCACTTATATTTGAGTTAGATAGGTAGGTACATAAAAACCTAATTCAACCTTTCCCCACTACCGCTCAATGATTTTTCTCATTTAAGAATGGTCCCTTCACTATGTGATATTGTGATAATAGATAAGCGTTTGTTAATCAAATCTTGCTTATGTTAGTAGAAAAACCAGATGTCGGCCTTAAAACAGGAAGGAGGGGGTCTTGCATTAACTACAGATAACTGGTAATGTAAACAATGTTTGTGCAAGCCTTGTGTTTATACAAAAGGTAATAAAACATGTATGTGTCAAGTGAGGGGCCCAGGGTGGTCACAGGAGGAAGACTTGGGGCCTATAAAAGGTAATAAAACACGCATGTGTCAAGTGAGGGGCACAGGGCAGTCGCAGGAGGAAGACTTGGGGGCCTTCATCCCAACAATCACCAGGAGGCAGAAAAAGACCCCCCTAGCAACAGATCGGCGCAGATGCGGAGTACACCAAGGAAGCCAGAAGGCAGAAAAAGACCCCCCTAGCAACAGATCGGCGCAGACGCGGAGTACACTAAGGAAGATACGTATACCGAAAATGACACATATACCGTAAATAGAGGACTATAAGAACTGTGGCTACAGGAAGGGGGGTTGTGAGCCGTTGGTAGAGCAGTGGCTCCCCGGCCGCCCAGCGCTGTTTTGCCTATTTACCGCTTGCTTAATAAATTACTTCTAATTATTCACCACAGTCGGCTCCTGGACCTTTGTCCAAACTTATAACAATATGCTCCCTTCAGAAGTATGTTGTTAACAGTAATTTTCCTCAAGAGTTCTTTATTATCTGTTCTTTAGAAATAACCAACCATATTAGCCAAGGAGATTTGTGTGATTAAAAAAAATATCCTATGTGAAATAAAGGAAGAATGATGAACTTGGAAGCAGGATTAAAAGGGCAAAATAAATCGGGAACAAGGCAAGAGAGTTCCACCAGGGCTGTGCATAACTTCCAAGCCCTTTGCCCTGTCTACCAGTAATTTGAAAGGGTCAAAAGAATCTGTAACATTCATCATGTGTGACATTCAACCATGCAGATGTCATTCGGTTATACACAAAATGTCTTTGCTCCTACGGCATTGTTGTGGTTTAAGCCCAGCCGGCAACAAAGCACCACGAGGCCACTCGCTCACTCCTCCCCTCTGGTGGGATGAGGAGGAGAAAATATCGACACAAGGACTGGGAGGGATCACTCACCAGTTACCATCACGGGCAAAACAGACTCGACTTGGGGAAAAAAAACAAAAATCAATTATTTAATTTGTTACTGATCAAATCAAAACAGGATAACGAGAAGTAAAACCAAATCTTAAAAACACCTTCCCCCCACCCCTCCCTTCTTCCCGGCTCAACTCCACTCCTGATTTTCTCTACCTCCTCCCCTCCGAGCAGCACAGGGGGACAGGGAATGGGGGTTGGGGTCAGTTCATCACACATTGTCTCTGCCGCTCCTTCCTCCTCAGGGGGAAGACTCCTCACTCTTCCCCTGCTCCACCGTGGGGTCCCTCCCACGGGAGACAGTCCTTCACAATCTTCTCCACAATGAGTCCTTCCCATGGGCTGCAGTCCTTCACGAACTTCTCTGGCATGGGTCCTTTCCACGGACCGATCTTCAGTCACAGACTGCTCCAGCGTGGGCTTTCCCATGGAGTCACGGCCATCTTCGGGGGCATTCACCTGCTCCGGCAACTTGGAGCCAGGGAAGCTTCTAGCAGCTTCTCACAGAAGCCACCCCTCTAGCCCCCTCCCCTGCTACCAAAACCCCACCACACAAACCCAATACAGGCATTCAGAGAGTCTGTGTTTATCTTACTTCTTTGCCTGTATAGTTTCTCTTTTAAGTCCTGAATAATGTGCAAGTCTTATTAGATTTTTAAAGAATATGCATCTCCGGGATAAAATAAAACTTAGTCCCTGAATAGCGTTTCAGAATCTTCAGAGGAATAATTCAAAGTAACAGTTACTAGCACTCAGAATATTGAATTTATTTGGTAATTCTGAACTCCCATCCTGATTTGGAAGTGATGGAAAGGCTCACACAGCTTATATTGACTCTACTAGATGCCTTTAGTATTCTCCACCTCCATAAAAATGAGTGCAGCATGAGCAGGAAGAATGTTCTCTCATATTGATTTACAGGGATACACACTCACACTCAGCTAATATAGACAGAAGGTATCATTTATTCTGTGTAATTCACATTCATTTATTTTTATTATCCTTTTATCAGTGCTTTGAAAAGGGGGTATGTTCATATAACTACTTAGCACAGATACGTGTCAGTCTTTCACAAAGGTTTATAAATAAAAGTCCTTCTCCATTATCCATTTTAACAGAAATGAAAACTAAGGCTGAGACAGTTCTCTGATGTCTTTGACTAATTTGAATGGGAACAGTACAGCCAATTTATTTACACAAAAAAATAAGCTTATCAACTTGCTTTCTCTCACTTTACAGGGTCTGAAATCCTAACACAGCCCTGTATCACAGGGCCAGAGATCACTGTGAAAAAGAAGTCCTAAACATGAAAAGTGCTAATGGAAATGTCCTAAACCAAGCAGATAACGTGTTGGTATGCAAGTGCATGGGGAATGGAAATGTCCTAAACCAAGCAGATAACATGTGTTGGTATGCAAGTGCATAGAGACTCTGATGAGAATCCAGCCTGTGTCCTGTCTGCATTTCAGCATGGTCACCATGGAAATGGGAACCAGCCTGCACAGAGCCTAACAAAGGAAATCTTTAAATGAAAATAACAACTGTGGATAGAGACTGCCCAAGATTTCTACCGGAGAAAATTACTTGGTTTACTCATCTGAAGATGTATAAACTCACTTTTACCTGCATTAACCCTAAAGGAAAGTATTTTATTCACATTTAGCTGTTGGACATTAAGCCATTACATTGGCAGTTCCAATTATTAGCCCTCATGAAAATACATTACATGAAGTAAATGCAAAACCTACTTTCTTTCATTCAAAATTAACAATAGTGAAGAAAGACCACAATGAATAACATTTATATAGTGGCTAAGAAACACAATAAAACCAAGGAGTATCAGTCCTTTTACTTCTTTGACTTCCTAAATTAAAATTCTGTGTAACTGAATCAAAAAAGCAAAGAACAATTAAAAAATTGTTCCAGAGCCAGACAGCACATAGTTAAAACTTGTTGGTAAGGTCTCATGTTGACTTTGCCCAGATTATGCACAAATAAATACTAACTGTTAATGTGTTTAGGAGTGTGATGGCAATATCCTGTATGCCTTCTAAAATAAGCATCATTTGTACACAAGACCTGTAACAGTATGAATGAAGCCTTACTTCAATGCGCAATGCTATGAAAGGCAAAACTCTGAAAATAATATATAATAACACTCTTACTACCTGACAAACTCTCTTAAAGCAGAAAAAACGGGAGATAGTTTTAGTTTCAGAAGAGTTCACATTTGGGTCTTGCTTTCAAACAATCTTCAGATTTTAGAATGATTTTAAACATTAACATTACTCACAAATATAATAATAAAACAGCAAGGTAACAAAAGATGATCACAAAAAGGGAGAAAGGCAAAAACTAAGACGGGTTGTACAGCTTTAAGTTGGTGTGTGTACATGTGTGTTATGATCATACACTGCATTTTCACCTGGACTTCTGGCTTCATTTATTGCACCAAATGTGCAATTTTCACTTGCTATTCAGTTACCACTTTAGTCCTTGCTGCTCAGTACATGGCCTTGTAATCTTTATGTATACTATTTTAACTTATGGAATTAGCAGCTTCCTTGTGGATCTATCTCAACATATCTTGACCATAAGCATCTAAGTATTTGCAAGTGACACAGAACTTATGTTTCAACACTCAAGTGAAATGAGAGATCATCCTTAGCCCCATTAAAAAAAAAAGATTAAGGTCAAAAGTACTTACCACTTTTGGATATCTAGTGCTACAGCTAAAACCTTATTTTTTCAGAATACTTTGCACATTCAAAACACAATTTCCATTGACTTCATTCACAGCTGTGAATATACAGCAGCTTTGCACGTCAAGATGCACTTTCACAACCAGCTCAAGCCAGTGGAAGTGCTGGCTACCAGTGAAAGGGACTTTTCTAGCTTCCCTCCCTCCTCTGGCCACAAGTTCTGACTGTCTCCTATGCCAGTGCTAACACTTAAATGAATTCCTCAAGTGAACAGGGTCAGGTTAGCTGATCTCCAAAACTGACCTGACCCAAAAAAGGGAAAACATTACTCAGGTAAATGGGTCCCTGACCTGTTCCCCAGACCAAACCCCAGTGGCAGCATGGGGAAACTGGTGGGAACATGCAATCAGGAGTGGACGAAATGTCCTTGCAGCAGTGTTGCAAATATTCTGGTAAAGAAATAAAAATTTAATCACATAAAAGAGTTTGGTTTGATTAAGAAGTAGAAAATTGTGAAGCATAGGTATGGGAGTGTTAAGTTTGAAATGTAGTCATAGGAACTTTAGAAAATGTACTATGTGTAACCATAAGAATTCAAGTATTGTCTAAAATCAGTTAACCACAGAAACTTTGACAAAGATTTGTTGATTTGTAGTGTTTTGTTTTAGGAAACTAAGGAAACCGCTATGGACACCAGTTTGCTGCTTGGAAACCCCTTAACCTTCCCACCTCGATCTAATTATCGAGGATTCTAATCAGTAGAGTTAAGTGAGATTAACCAATGATTGTTTTAACATAAGAATATTAATAAGATGGTGTGACTGAAGGACCAATTATTAGAAAGGTTACATTTAAGAATAGACATAGTATGCATTTTTATGTAAACTAATATAGATGATGGTGAGAATCGTACTGCGCAGAATCACCTAAGAGAGGTCAAGAAGCGGACAAGTGAGGAAGACTATGGAAGACCACCAGAGGGCTCCTGAAGACCACCAGAGACGTTCACTGCGCCTGCGTGAAGAGACATTTACATATGCTAATGATTTATCGGAAAGTTAATGATTATGTATAACATTTTCCAGAAATTTAGTGAATATGTATAACAGGTGTGTATTTAACTTGTACAGTTAGACTAGCCAGGTGCACACGATAGGTGGAGCGATCCCCCATGTGCCCAGTGCTGCAATAAAGGAGTGCCTGCTTCTTAACTTCTCATTGCTGTTAAGGAGTTTTATTCCGGATTTCGGCAACAGTTTTGGCAACCCAGATGGGACCTTGCGAGTGAGACTGGACAAGATTGAATGTTGATCGAACTCCGGCTGGCACCGAGGGATTCTCGGGGAGAACCATTGCTCTCGACTCACAAAGCTCCTCGCAACGTTCCCTGGAGAAAGGGTAAGGCACTTCTTCTTTGAAATTTGTTTGGATAGCCTGCCCGTAAGGCGTGGCGAAAGCTTCGCAGGGTTGGGGCTCAGAGGGTACCCGTTTGCATTGGAAGCCTAGGCGTCTGCCCGTAAGTCATAAGCGAAAGCTATTGCTGGGTTGGACATTTGTGTATTTGGGACAATTGTCATTTGCATTTGTTTGGTATTTAAATGTATATAAGTATAATGGCATTAGCAAAATTGTTTAAGAATAAGAGTGTAGGAAATATAACTGCTGATGAAAAGATACCAAAAACATCACCGTTGGGATGTTTATTGGCACATCGGGGTGAATTGCAGGAAAAATGGTAAACAAACAGAACTTTGAGTTATAATACTATATTGCAATTAATGTTGTTTTGTAGGAGAGAGAGTAAGTGGAATAAAGTGCCATATGTAGATTTGTTTTTTCTTTTAAGTGAAAGTATCTGACAAGGACCAGAGGGGAGTCTCCCAGTAGAACCTCTGGTTACAGCTAAACTGGGAGAACAGAAAATTGAATTTGAATTGACACTAGAGTCACCTTTTCAGTTTTAAATACCTTAGAGGGAGAGTTAAGTTTTGAAGAAATTGGTGGTATTGGTGCAACAAATGAACGAGAAACTAGACCCTTTTTTTAAATCTTTAACAATGAAATTAGGAAAGCAATGGGTCACTCATCAGTTTTTGTATGTGCCGAATTCTCTTAAACTCCTGCTAAGGAGAGATTTATTTGAGAATTTAGAGGCAGAAATTAAATTTTAAAAATGGAGAGATTAAAATTTTAATTCCAGAAACTAAACATATCAAAGCAGTGGCTTTGTTGTTACAGGATGGTTACCGAAAGCAGAAGATTATACCAGTCAAAGTAAATAATGTTGTAATTCCAATCGTCTGGACTGGGAAGTTCCTGGTAAATCCAAAAAGCAGAACCTGTGAGAATTGATTTAAAGCCAGGATCGAATCCGGTAAGAATTAAACAATACCCCCTAAAACTGGAAAGTTGGAAAGGGTTAGTATCGATAATATAAAAATTTCTAAGATATAAATTGTTGATAGAATGTGAATCCAAATATAGCACCCTAATGATTTATCGGAAAATTAATGATTATGTATAACATTTTCTAGAAATTCAGTGAATATGTATAACAGGTGTTTATTTAACCTACACAGTTAGACTAGATAAGTGCACACGATAGGTGGAGCGATCCCCCGTGTGCCCAGCGCTGCAATAAAGGAGTGCCTGCTTCTTAACTTCTCATTGCTGTTAAGGAGTTTTATTCCAGATTTCGGTAACAGCAGCAGCCCCACATTTGGGACAGCTTGACCAGATCATGATTCAGTTTTGAGAACCCCTGACTGAGCAAAGAGAAAGAGAGGAACACAAAGGCTCCAACCACGTGTCAAAGATTTGCTTTAAATGACTTGCCTGAAATCGCACTGGGCTTTTCTGACAAAAAAGCAGAGAAAGAATCCAATTCTGAAGGAGGAAAAAAAAAAAAATCTTCTCTCTTCATCCTACCTTTCTTCCTCATTCCTTGAGACCTTCTAATTTCAACACTAAGCAAGGCAGGAGTCCCAGCCTCTTCTCTGATCACACTACCTTCCCCTGTCCACAGGCGGTGACAGCAGCAAGACTGTGGACATGGACCCATAGGACTGTGTGATGTACTGATGCGCAGAAGGGACAAATCCAGGTTGCTTACTTATTTCGAGCACTTCCTAACTTTTGCATGTTCAACTCTGTTCTTTTATCACAACTTTCATGTGTATAGGTCCCAGTTCCCTGGGATTTAATCAAAAGCAATCTGAAAAAAAAGACTATGTTAGCAGGGTCCTCTCCTATCCCTCTCTACAGCTCAGCAGCCCATTGCCAGCAACGTGCCTGGGCCAACAGGATGTTTTTCCATCAGCAAGGTTCAGATATGCACCAAACAGAAAAGGGGTTACACTTGAAATTCTGGATTCTATGCAAAGTTTCAGAGGAAACCCCTCCTCCCAATTTCAGATAGGGCTGCTTTCTCCTCCAGGCTGCCCGGGTCCAATGGGGAGGCTTGAAGTCTCATGGTCCTCAGGTGGTACACATGTGGCCCAAAAGGCATAACCCTTATTTAGCTGTGATTTCTCAGTTTGGAGTTAAATAGTGTGAAGGATGCATGCTTCACAAAGTAGGGATTTTAAGAACATGTCAGAGTTATGTCATTCACATCCTGGGTTGCTGGAAGGTGTGTGGTGGGCTTGAATGTGAAGGCCTGCTGAGATAGTAATTTCTTCCACTAGGCATGGTCCTCCAACACTATCACTTGAGAATAGACTCTGAAGTGAATTATTCTCGGAAAAAGGAGAACAAGCTGATTTACCCAGAGCCCAGGAATCAGCTAACGGTATGCAGTATGGACAATCAGCAGACCAGGATCCAGAAGCAAACTGGAAAGCTGTGGTGGGTTGACCTTGGCTGGCTGCCAGGTGCCCACCAAAGCCACTCTATCACTCCCCCTCCTCAGCTGGACAGGGGAGAGAAAAAATATAATGAAAGGCTCATGGGTCAAGATAAGGACAGGGAGATCACTCACTGTGAGGGACCAAGAGACTGCGAGAGACTGGCAACCATTTTGTCTCAACCAACCAAGCAGGTAGCCGCAAGCAGCCGAAACAGGACGTGCCCTGCAGAGGTGGGGTAGTGAACTGTTTCTGGGAGGCTTTCTAGAGGTTGCGCTTCGGACGTTTTGTCACAGGCCGAGAGTTTTGCCACAGGCCCTTACCACAGCAGTTGTGTAAACAAGTTAAATGGGATAAGGGGGCATCAGCAACCTCCACCCCACCCCCCCACCCCCCAAGAACTTTTGAGAAAATCCCACAATGTTTGCGCAAAGGGCTCTCAGAGAGGGTATAAAAGGTGGGGAGACCAACCCCCAGGCGTGGGCCTGCTGCCTGAGGAATCCAGACAGTTACTACCGAGACTCTTTCCTTGCTGGATCAAAGGGTGGTGATACTTACCTCTCTTTTTTTCTCTTTCTTCTCTCTCTCTCTCTTCTCTTCCTCCTACCTTGTTGTTAGGAATATTTTGCTACGGCTCTTAGGTGTCAAGTTTTTTATTCAAAATATCTGCTACGCCAAATTTAGCCACACTTGTGTTATAAGTCAACATTAAATAAAACACATTTCGAGCATTTAGGAGCCATTGTCGTGACTCCTGCCCCGGGATTCGCTGAGCGAAACGGGGTGTTGAAATTTTCCCTGTCCCTCCTGAGTCATTGTCATGACTCTTGTGTGTGGCAACGGACTACCTAAAGGATCACCTCCCCTGAGCCCACCAAGTGGGACGGGACACTTGCCAATTACCGTCACAGGCAAAACAGACTTGACTTGGGGAAAATTAACTTAATTTATTGCCAATCAAAAGTCAGAGCAGGGTAATGAGAAATAAAAACAATTCTTAAAACACCTTCCCCCCACCCCTCCCTTCTTCCCGGGCACAACTTCACTCCCAATTTTCTCTACCTCCTCCCCCCAAGCAGTGCAGGGAGACAGGGAATGGGGGTTGTGGTCAGTTCATCACACGTTGTCTCTGCCACTCCTTCCTCCTCACTCTCTTCCCCTGCTCCAGCGTGGGGTCCCTCCCACGGGAGACAGTCCTCCATGAACTTCTCCAACGTGGGTCCTTCCTGCTGCACTTTCTCCGCTGCGACAATCTAGGGAAAATGACGCATCGCCAGGGACTCGCCCTGGGGAGAAAACGGACTAACACAGATACTGTGGACCAAATGGTTTCTCCGTTTATTAACTGCGCAACACTCGGTTATATATGTTTCTAGTATCTACTCACGCATAAGCCATTTGTTGATTGGTTAACATGTGCCGTTCACGCGCTTAAACAATAGTCTAATTGGATAAAGTCTTCTGATCACGCGAATAGTTCCTCCACCTGCATGCTGTCTTGCACCCTGTCTTCGGTCACGTTGCCCTCCTGTTATCAGTCACGTACGCCCAACCTTGTTCTACTTTTTGTGCTTACTTCAGCAAACTTATAACAAAGAACAGTAGTGTCTTGTGCTAGCAAACAGAGAATAACAGTTGTGCCTTACGCAGTTTCCCTCGTTCTCCCACAAGTTCTCCCACAATTCTCCCACACTTCCCGCGGGCTGCAGTTCTTCACAAACTGCTCCAGCATGGGTCCTTTCCACGTGTCCTTTCCATGGAGTGCAGTCCTTCAGGAGCACACTGCTCCAGCGTGGGTCCCCCACAGGGTCACAAGTCCTGCCAGAAAACCTGCTCCAGGGTGGGCTCCTCTCTCCACAGGGTCACAGTTCCTGCCAGGAGCCTACTCCAGCACAGGCTCTCCACAGGGTCACAGCCTCCTTCAGGCACATCCACCTGCTCTGGTGTGGGATCCTCCACGGGCTGCAGGTGGATATCTGCTCCACCGTGGACCTCCATGGGCTGCAGGGGGACAGCCTGCCTCACCATGGTCATCACCATGGTCTGCAGGGGAATCTCTGCTCTGGCGCCTGGAGCACCTCCTCCCCCTCCCTCTTCACTGACCTTGGTGTCTGCAGAGTTGTTTCTCTCACATATTCTCACTCCTCTGTCTGGCTGCAATTGCTGTCCCGCAGTAACTTTTTCCCCTTCTTAAATATATTTTATCACAGAGGCGCTACCACCATTGCTGATTGGCTCAGCCTTGGCCAGCGGTGGGTCCATCTTGGAACTGGCTGGCATTGGCTCTATCGGACATAGGGGAAGCTTCTAGCAGCTTCTCACAGAAGCCACCCCTGTTACCCCCCCCACTACCAAAACCTTGCCATGCAAAACCAATACAAAAGCAGAGTGCCTCTGTGGTGGGTTGACCCTGGCTGGACACCAGGTGCCCACCAAAGCCGCTCTATCACTCCCCCTCCTCAGCTGGACAGGGGGGAGAAAATATAACAAAAGGCTCGTGGGTCAAGATAAGGACAGTTTAATAAAGTGAAAGCAAAGGTCGCACACGACAGCAAAGAAAAACAAATGATATTATTCTCTACTTCCCATCAGCAGGCGATGTCTAGCCACTTCCTGGGAAGCAGGGCTTCAGAACGCGTAGTGGTTGCTCCGGAAGACAAAAATGCCCCCCTTCCGTCTCCCTTTACTTAGCTTTTATATCTGAGCTGATGTCATATGGTATGGAATATCTGTTTGGTTAGTTTAGGTCAGCTGTCCTGGTTATGTCCCCTCCCGAGATCTTGCCCAGCCCCAGCCTGCCATTGAGGGGGGGCAAAAATGTTGGAGAGACAGCCTTGATGCTGTGCCAGCACTGCTCAGCAGTAGCCAAAACACTGGTGTGTTATCAACACCTTTCTAGCTACCGATGCAGAGCACAGCGCTACGAGGGCTGCTATGGGGAGTATTAACTCCATCTCAGCCAGACCCAATACAATCTCCACCCCTTATTCCATACCATTTGCGTCATGCTCAGGTCCCACATAATTTAATACTCTCATCTTCTAACCATGCCATTGTATTTAATTCTCATTACTGAAATGCATTCTTACCAACACTTACAACTGAAACTACATACTTAAACCACTTTTATACCCAACATACAGATTTATACATTCTTATTAATTACTATCCCCTGTCCTTTAACAGATAGATATTCCATGGGCTTCTTCCACTCCTCCAGATGTTCACACACAGGTTATGACTTGGGCCCCATCCGTCAAGATGAGTGGTCAGGACAGGAGAAGCAGTATGTTCGATTGTTGGGCACCAACACCGGCTTGGTTTGGGTCACTGATGCACTTGTCTGGTTCCTTGCAAAGTTCACGCCTCTGCAGTTCAGGTCATTCCTGCTACATTACTTCCTACAACATACAACCCACATCACAGATTATTTTTCCCTCAAGGTTAAATGTCCTTGAGGCACACACTGGGTCTCCCCGTCCTTCCGCATTACCCACCAAGTACACCCAGGTCCCTGAGCAAAGACAATCCCACGAATGGGTTTGCCTTTTCCCAAGGGAGGAGCAATCCACACTGCCTTCCCCAGCCACTTCCCCATGTGCACTACGGGGACCTTATCTCCTCCCACAGTATGTAGGGGTTTTGTTTGGGCAGGACCAGGACAGTTAGCAGATCCTCTGGTGTTAACTAGCCAAGTGGCTTCTGCTAAATTTGTATCCCAATGCTTCCATGCCCCATTGCCCAGCGCTCTCAGCATAGTCTTCAACAGTCCATTATATCTCTCAATTTTTCCAGATGCTTGCGGGTGATAGGGGATGTGGTACACCCACTCAATGCCGTGTTTCTTTGCCCAGGAGCTTATGAGGTTATTTTGGAAATGAGTCCCATTGTCTGATTCAATTCTTTCTGGGGTACCGTGTCGCCATAGAATTTGCCTTTCGAGGCCTAAGATGGTGTTTCGGGCAGTGGCATGGTTTACAGGATATGTTTCTAGCCAACCAGTAGTTGCTTCCACCATCGTGAGTATGTAGCGCTTGCCTTGGCATGTTCGTGGCAGTGGTCCGATGTAGCCAATTTGCCAGGCCTCGCCATATCGAAAGCCGAGCCACCGCCCTCTGTTCCAGGGAGACTTTACTCTGGTGGCTCGTTTGATTGCAGCACATGTTTCACATTCATGAGTGACCTGTGTGATGGCCTCCATGGTCAGGTCCACCCCTCGATCACGAGCCCATCTATATGTTGCATCTCTTCCTAGATGACAACAGAGATTGCTGTAAAAATACCAAATAGCATGAATGCAAGAGGAGAGTTTCTGTTTGCAGGTGTAGACCTAGACCTTGCACAGAAACAGCTGCACCCCGCTACAACTCCCATAGCAGAGAAAGTCTGGCTGAGCTCCATACCAGCAATGGACAAAACTTATGTTAGAATCAAGCTGATAAAAATCAATTTCTTTCCAGAGGAATGTAATTTTCCAAAGGTTTGTTATTTAGCCAAATTTAGGTAGATTTTCAAGACGATGCAAATAGCACATTCCTGCGAAATTTCAAATATCTACTCTGAAGCATGAGGGCACTAGAGCTTTCCAAAGAAAATGTTACCAGAATTGAGCCCAGGAAAGCTACTGTATTTTCCACTGGCCTCAGTCTCAGAAAGAGCTGGGCTATTTTGGCTCCGATTTTTAAAAACAGGTTAAGGAAGAAACTGGATGCTGAAAATGTAAGTTTAAAGAATTAGATGTGGCAAACCTATAAGCAGCTAAGAGCAGTGTGTTACAACAGAAAGTATCAGGATTTGTTGTATAGGTTGCCCTATTAAGTCCTTCAGTTATTGTTATTCCTCTTAACGTAATCTGCTTCTATGTGCTATATACTTTTTGGCCAACAAGTAACAAAGTCATATTATCAAAATGGTAGTTCTACTGCATTTCTATTCCTTTCTTCTTGTAGCATCTACAAAGTCTTAATGGCTTTCCAAATGCAAAAGTACACACCACCAACAAATAACCCACACCTTTACTAACTGTTGCATTACTTTTAGTTGAGTTTGAAGACACAACAAAACAATACCCCTATGTGGTCCATTTAATATAGCTGATAATTCAGAAATGAATATACTGACATAAAATCAAGTTTAAAATAAACTTGGCATATTTTCTTGCAGTATTGACCAACTCAGCTAAGCTAGCCCAATTAAATTCAAGAATACCGCCTTTTATGGTAAAAGAGTTCATTAGAATTCAATCAATTTGAAAATGATTATGGGAGAGCTACAACAGTACCACCACAGTGGAGCTCCAAATCACTCAGGGAAAATGCTCCTGTCCTGAAACTTCCTTTTTCCTGCTATTTCTACAAGATCAAAAAGGCCTAAGTGAGTATTAACTCAGCAATTACATCCAAAACATCAAATGTCATGACACATCTGAAATCAAAATTATGACAGCTTTCAACTGCATAAATGAAGACAAATCATGGATAGTGCCTGAACAAAGTAGACCTCTCCCACTTCTGTCAGTCTTATTGCCAGGGGAATCCTCCTCTTGCAGTCGGTCCTTATCTTCTGCTTTTGGCACCACTCTACAAACCTTTGCAAGTCCTAATGTTATCAATTCATATGTATAATATGATTGAAATAACCAGGGAGCTGCTAAAGTCCTGTGTATAGCCCCCATCAGTTAATATTTAAAATAGGGAAACAATAACTAGACATGATTTAGGGTTTAGGAACTAACTACTAGACAACGGGGCTTTACGTTTATGACAGAAAAGGTAATGGATTGTGGTCTGGTCAATAAACCTTGAAGAACCGCTTGGAACTGCCAAGACAGAGTAAGAAGTAGGTAAAAGGCAATTCCTACAGGGGGAGATTGCGACCACCGACTCATTGACCACCTACTCAAAAGAAGACAATGAAGGAAGAAGACAGAGTCTGCGCACTAATTTACATGAGGGGCGAAGAAGAAAGAGCCAATCATTAAGGAAAGTAACAATGAATATGTATTAGTTAAGTGTATAAATGTGAGAATTTTTGAGATGAGGGTGTGCTGTCTTGAGACAGGCACCCATTCATGCGCATCAATGAAATTAATTTGAAAATACCTCAAGTCTGTGTGTTATTGGCTTGCACACCGGGTAAACGAACCCCGTTTGTGGGAAAACACTAGGACTGTGTAGTGACTGTAACCAGGAGAACAAAGGATGGATTAAGCAAAGTGCGGAGTGGATGTTTTGCCCATTGATATTTTTAAGAGGTTTTTTGGTTTTTTTTTTTTTAAATTACCAGGTTGTTTGTATACTGTATACCTCATCACAGGTTAATATTTTTGTATTTGATTTCATACCCTGCAGATGCACATTCCATTGCAGTGTTTGCTATAGTTACTGAAAGAACAAGTTGGAACAGCTCATCAGTGAAAACTAATTTTTATGCTGCTTCTTCAGTGACTTGCTAATTAAGGGTTTGTGAGAGTATACAGTAATATTAAAACTCTGAATGTGCTTGGGAATTTACTCATGGCAAGTGAATACGATGGCTTATAGATCCCAGGAAAATATATGTAATGGTAATTTAGTCAGCCAAGAGAAGGAGGAGATGGTTCAAGTTTCCCTGTCCTTTTCCAAGGAGCAACACATCTGCCCAACAGGGCAGGACCAGACCTAGAGGATTCTTGCAAATTAGGAACAGCATTCACAATGAAGACAGACACTTCTGGAAAAGTGCGAGAGGTGCGTCTACATTGCCATAAGCCTCAAGGGAGAACTAAGCCCACGTTTCCCAGGTATCTATTACCATCACTTCTCAGGCAGCTACTTCTTGAAAAAGAGCTTAACTAGACACCTACCTTCCCCACAGGTATTTATGTCTTGGGATCACCTGTTTCTTCTGAATTCTGTCCCCATTACTGGTAGGATTGAGGAAAACACTACTTGTGCTCCTGAATCTTTTAGTATCCTTCAAAGGGCCCTGAAATCTCTTTTGATCAGTCTTGGACTTTGTGTTGTGACATCATTAGTACCCATGTGAAAGAGCAGGAGTGTGTAATAGTCGAAAGGCTGTACTAAGCTCGTCAGTCATCTGGTGACATCCCTGATTCAGGCCCCAGGGAAGCAGCAAACTTCCCTGAAAAGAGGGTCTAGTCTTCAAATGGGTGCCTCTGTTCCACTCAGGAGGGAATCACCTGTAAACATAACTCGATGTTGTTTCTTCTTGGCGCTGGTCTTAATGCAGCTCTTGATGTGAGGGGATTGGTTGATCTGACCTTGGTGGGAGTACTTGCACAGATTCCTCCTCTTCTGTCTCATCAAGTCCTTCATCTACCATACCCAGAGCCTCATACCTCTTCTGTAAAGGTGTCGTGGTTTAACCCCAGCCAGCAACTAAACACCACGCAGCCGCTCACTCACTCCCTCCCACCCAGTGGGATGGGGGAGAAAATCGGGAAAAGAAGCAAAACCCGTGGGTTGAGATAAGAACGGTTTAATAGAACAGAAAAGAAGAAACTAATAATGATAATGATAACACTAATAAAATGACAACAGTAATAATGAAAGGATTGGAATGTACAAATGATGCGCAGTGCAATTGCTCACCACCCGCCAACCGACACCCAGCCAGTCCCCCGAGCGGCGATTCCCCGCCCCCACTTCCCAGTTCCTATACTAGATGGGACGTCACATGGTATGGAATACCCTGTTGGCCAGTTTGGGTCAGCTGCCCTGGCTGTATCCTGTGCCAACTTCTTGTGCCCCTCCAGCTTTCTCGCTGGCTGGGCATGAGAAGCTGAAAAATCCTTGACTTTAGTCTAAACACTACTTAGCAACAGCTGAAAACATCAGTGTTATCAACATTCTTCACATACTGAACTCAAAACATAGCACTGTACCAGCTACTAGGAAGACAGTTAACTCTATCCCAGCTGAAACCAGGACAAAAGGTTAAATGACTTAACTGTTATCTCATCAGAGACTACTTTGATGATGAATCACAATTCTCTAATAGCAGCATCCTGTCTGGTCTTAGGGGAGTGCTTACCAAATGTCCTACTCTGTATATATATGATCATTAGAGTTTGCTGGACATTTTCCATGGGAGTACTTCAATGAAAAAAAGTACTTCTCTGTATGTATGTGTGCATGCGCGCATGCATGTGTGTTTGTGTTTTAAATTGTGTATTGGCTTTGTGTGGCAAGGTTTTGGTAGCGGGGGGGGTTACAGGGGTGGCTTCTGTAAGAAGCTGCTGGAAGCTTCCCCTGTGTTCGAGAGAGCCCATACCAGCCGGCTCTAAGACGGACCCGCTGCCGGCCAAGGCCGAGCCAATCAGCGATAGTGGTAACGCCTCTGTGATAACATTTTTAAGAAGGAACAAAAGTTGGGACGGAGGTATTCGGCAGCCGGAGAGAGGAGTGAGAATATGTAAGAGAAACAACTCTGCAGACACCAAGGTCAGTGAAGAAGGAGGGGGAGGAGATGCTCCAGGCGCCGGAGAAGAGATTCCCCTGCAGCCCATGGTGAAGACCATGGTGAGGCAGGCTGTCCCCCTGCAGTCCATGGAGGTCCACGGTGGAGCAGATATCCACCTGCAGCCCGTGGAGGACCCCACGCCGGAGCAGGTGGGTTCCCGAAGGAGGCTGTGACCCCGTGGGAACCTCACGCTGGAGCAGGCTCCTGGCAGGACCTGCGGATCTGTGGAGAGAGGAGCCCACGCTGGAGCAGGTTCTCTGGCAGGACTTGTGACCCCGTGGGGGACCCACCCTGGAGCAGTGTGCTCCTGAAGGACTGCACACCGTGGAAAGGACCCATGCTGGAGCAGTTCGTGAAGAACTGCAGCCGGTGGGAAGGACCCACGTTGGAGAAGTTCATGGAGGACTGTCTCCCATGGGTGGGACCCCATGCTGGAGCAGGGGAAGAGTGTGATGAGTCCTCCCCCTGAGGAGGATGAAGTGGCAGAAAATAACGTGTGATGAACTGACCGTAAACCCCATCCCCGTCCCCCTGTGCCGCTGGGGGGTAGGTAGAGAATCCGGGAGTGAAGTTGTGCCCGGGAAGAAGGGAGGGGTGGAGGGAAGGTGTTCTGAGATTTGGTTTTATTTCTCATTACCTTACTCTGGTTGATTTGTAATAAATTGAGTTAATTTTCCCCAAGCTGAGTCTGTTTTGCCCGTGATGGTAATTGGTGAGTGATCTCTCCTGTCCTTATCTCAACCCACAAGCTCTTTGTTATATTTTCTCTCCCCTGTCCAACTGAGGAGGAGGAGGAGGGGGAGTGATAGAACGGCTTTGGTGGGCACCTGGCATCCAGCCAGGGTTAACCCATCACAATTGCTTTTCAGTGGAATTAAAAAAAGAGCTAAAATCACCTTCCCACAGCAAGAAGTGCAATATTATACATCAGTTGCACAAAACTGGATTAGAATTAATTGCATTTAGCAGAAGCAGCCCTAACACTTCACAGTTTGAAAGCAATAGCAGTTCATGCTGTGGGTGTGCTTTGAGCCCTATAAGAATCAAGAGTCAAAGCTTAGGTATTGCTGAAATTTTAGTAACAACGGGCTAATAACTGGCTGATACCGCAGTTTAGACAGCACAACTGGATTCTTTTTAAAGTGGATGATCAAGTGAGCTACCCTCAATGCAATCATGTTTTAATTACAAAGACTGAGGGCTGATACCCCAGAGATGTTGGACTTTTTGCTCATTCAGTCAAAAAAAAGGGTGAGTAAAAGACCCTCAGGCAGCTTTTTCTTCTGACTCTAGTACAGGTGGGGTATGGTGCTCCTTTACTGCTTTTCCCCGCTCGTGTACTAACCTTTCTGCCTTCTTTTCTCAGTGCTGTAAGTCTTCTCATAAAGGACAGACATTCCTCAAGGGGTCACTGAATGTTGCACCTCTTAGGGATTTTTAAAGAAATGGGAGAGGGAGCAGAAGTATTCAAAGTGGATTGCACATTTAGATCTAGCAGGCCAGTTGTCTTGGTGCACTTTGTCTATCGTCTTTCCACACTATCTGTTCACTTTCAGAGGTGGCCACAGTGAAATCCTGCTTCTCAGTTATGGTTCAGCTTGATTTGGTAACTGGAAGTTAATATTTATTGCAATGCTTCACATATCTGGTTCTGTATTACATATGGTCCTTAAGGTTTATTCACATTAAGGGTGCCATCATTCTTCCTCCTGGGGTAATAGAATGGGATCACTCTCTCTAGTGAAAGTTTCCTTCATATAATCTTCCATTACAGAGCCTTTGCATCTTATCAGAGGATCTCCTCAGTTTTCCCTAAAAAAGTATTTGAAGTTTTGCAATTTTGTGACAGTAGACACGGTCTCCTTTGGGGGAATTGTATACATGAACCTTGCTGATTATTCTTATCTCATGGCCCAAATTAATAGCCATTGATGCTCACTTTGTTGTTTGCCAGCTCATAAAATCTCACTGACAAGAGCATATTACTCTGGCCTCAGTCATTTTACACTATGCCACAACAGATGCTATTGTGTCTCAAAACTTCTATGGTTCACCTGAAACTTCCCACTACCCAGAAAAAAATGCTCTGGTGGTACTGGCGTTGTAGGTTTTGAGACTCTCAGGAACCTCAAAAACTACTGAGTTGTTCTTTGCCATTTATTTGAGGGATCTGCCATTTGAGGAGTTCAGATCAGAATATTAATTCACATTCTCTGGCCTCCCTTATGTCATGAATTTCCAATATTTGAAAAGATGCCTATAGCTATCAGCAAACAGCCATTAGGGAGTATTTTTAGCGATCAACATGTGTCTTAAAAGATACTGTGACAACATAGTTCATCCCTTCATACAAAGCACCTTTGGGTTTCATTCCAGTTATTGAGGGCTGGCCTGCTTGCCACCCAAGAGAATTTTTCTTATAGGATGGGTAAGATTTCTGCAATCTGATAAGGAACGCTTTTGTACATCTGGTCAACTAGATGACACTTGATCCTGCTACCATGTTTTTCCCCCACCCTCCTGCCTGATATTTCATCTTTAACTCAAGGTTCAATAGCTAATGGTAGATAATTTAGCAAATGATCAGTTGAGAATAGGTCCAATTCAGCAGTTAGTTATGAATATACCAAAAAGTATTTTTTTGGATATTCAGTCTTATTTTTTATTAGCTTAACAGGTTTAAGCTGCAAACAATATAAGAAAAAAACCCCCTCAACAACAAAAAAGCAATGCCTTAAGACTTAAATTCATCTCACCTTATTAATTTAAAATTCATATGTGATTCATTGGGAATATTTAAGTGAGTCAGGTTTGGTTAAAAAATGCCTACCAAATACTTGAGTAACTCTGTGACAGACAAATAAAAAGGAAGCATGAATAGGTTTTAATTCCACAAACCAGAAAACAACTACTATGTTTTCAAAATAAAAATGGTCAAAAATGTAAATAAAGGCATATTCTGAGGAGATGGAGGTCCCCGTCTTCTCATCATGTACTTATAACTCCTGTCTGAGAAATATTTGGAAGATACCCACTATTGTTATGAGCTCAAGTGGTTATTGGAGCTGTATCAAGGTTAATGATTTGGTAAATGGGTCAAAGCTGCTGGGGGAGCACATCAGCTGCTCTAGAGAGCATGAAATTATGTAGGCTGCATTGGCAGCCTCCTGTATAAGGCCTCACTTTTGGGGATCACAGGCGAATGGGAACATTTCTTTACTGGCTACCTTATTTCCCGTGAATATAATTTCCCTGTGACAGGCACGAGCTTTGCTCACCTGGAGAAAGAATCAGTAAAAATATGTATATACTCTGTGCTAGGTAGGACATAGTTCAGTCAAAACAGCATGTAATAGGTAAATGTGTGCTGGTATGTCTAGAGTAGGAAGCAGTGCTGTGCATCAGGAGCAGGACTGGAGAGTGATACAGCTATTGCTGAGGACATGATGCCCACACTATATGCCTTTTGAGGGTTTTACTTTGAAGCCTGTCTTGAATATCAATTTCATATTTATTTTTCATAGGAGAGCCTCACTTTAAAGGATATGAATATTATTCCTGCAGGACTGCTCTTCAGATCTAACCACTGGTATACTTGTCTTTGCCTGTAGTGAAAAGGAGCATTAAACTACGGCTTCTCTGTTTTCTCCCCAAAATCCTGACTTCACTATTCAATCCTGTTTAGTCCCTCCAAGGTTCATATCATCTGGTTAAGAAATCAAGTGCATGCTGACCCAGCTGGATTTTCAAACATTTGTCATCCCTATTAGCTCTTTTCTGTTCATTTTTAACATTTTTTGTGGAAAACAGATTACTTGGTTTAAAATTTTTACTCTGGGCTAGATTGTGTAACAAGATCAGTTCCTCTTGATCACCATATAAGAAAGTCAGCTTCCCAAAGTGGATTTGGATGATTCTCAGAGGGTTCGAGATGCATGGGGAGGTAAAGGAGGCAACTCCACACATTTTTAATTGATTTGCCTTTTGTCAGAATTAACCCATCTGTAACTTCCTTTGTGTCTGTGTGTGTGTGTGTTAGTTTTCAGCCACACCAACCCCCTGACTGCCTGTTAAGCCCTTGCACAAGTGCTAGTGCCACCACAAGAGGTGGAGTTGGGAATGTGCAGCCAGGGCAAAGAGGAGACTGAGTCCAGACTTACCTTGGTTTAAAAGCTCAGCCAAATAGCTAGACAGAAAGAACATGTCACCTATTGCAGATGTGATCCATTAACTGCTGTAATTTGTGACTTTTCAACAGCAAACACTAAGCTCAGGAACAGGTGCTAATTTGGGGCTGTGGTGGTGCATTTCTTTCCCCCTCTCCAGGCTGATTTATGAACTCAGGAAGGCTCGCTAGGCCTTAGCATAAGTGTAATGAGTCAGGCAGTTAAGCGACCCTTGACTGTGCCAGGAACTCTTACACAGCTAAGACAAGGAGATATGCTGTGCATCTCAAGGACTCCTGCTGCCTGGCGAAGGTGGGGGGACAGGAGTAGAGATAGCCAGTGCTCATAACAACCTGCAGCCAGTTCTTTCACATAACAACCTTGAGACATTACAATCCTCCCCTGACAATCTTGAAGCATCCCATATCTATGTTTTGAGTTATTCTCCAACAGTCTCGGAATTTTCCAGCGCAGCTGGGATTCTAGAAATTTGTTAATGATGAAAGTCAATCATCTCCCAAACCTATAAGCAGTGGTACTAAGTGAGGCCCTTTGAGCTCTCCTGGACTGCAGCAGTCTGTGACCAGCATCTCCCTCTGAGTGGGACGCCTCTCAGAGCTCGTAAACTGTCCGGTTTGTGAAAATCAGAGGTCTGTCGCCGAAAGCCGACACGGCCTGGGCTGATTCTCTTTGCTCCTTGAGGCTTGACCCTTTGCCCGTTGAGACAAATGCCGAAGCATTCAACATGAATATTTTCACCGACCTCGAGGGAAATATTTAACAGGTTGTCCTGGGTTCAGCTGGGATAGAGTTAATTTTCACAGGAACCTGGGAGGGGGCACAGCCGGGACAGCTGACCTGAACTAGCCAAGGAGCTATTCCATACCATGTGACATCATGCTCAGTATATAAATGGGGAGCGGGCTGGGGGTGCTCTCTCGGCTTTCGGTGGGGGAAGTGGCGGAGCGTCGGGTTCCGGGTGGTGAGCAGTTGTACTGTGCACCACTCGCTTTGTATATTCTTTTATTAGTACCGTTGTTGTTGCTGCAACTTCTCTTTTTGTGTTGTCCCAGTAAATTGTCCTTATCTCAACCCACGAGGTTCCAGGTTTTTTTTCTTTTTTCCTTTCTGATTCTCCTCCCCATCCCACCGGAGGGGGGCGGGAGGAGTGAGCGAGCGGCTGCGTGGTCCTTTGTTACCGGCTGGGCTGAAACCACGACCCAGGTATACCTCTTTTTCTCTCTCTTTTACTCTCTTTTACTTTCTTATATGTATTTCTCTTAGTGTCTTTATGCACGTGTGTGTACTAACCTGAATAGTCTATAGCAAGTAAGATATAGCAAGTATATTATATTAAGTTATAGCAAGTATATTATAAGATATATTATAAGTTATTACTTTCAAATTTATACTTAAATTACTGTTGTGATCTTTATTCAACTGTGAATTAATTTTAGGATGCTATTACACTCATAATCCATTTAGATATATATTGTTGACCAAGTCTGGGACTAGGAGTTGATCCAGCCGCACCTAGACTCCAACAGGAGTTTAGAAAGCAAGGGGGTCTTCTCTGACCCTCGTGACTCAATGGGAGGGTCTTCCTTACACCTGGTTTCAATAGCAGAGGTAGAGAGTGCTTCTCTTTGCTTTATTGCCTGGTAGTAAAGACGCTTCTGTAAAAGTTTAGTTTGATTCTGATTTAATTTTCCTGTGTGCATTCTATCCATGTACTAAGTAATAGAGTGAACCTTGTCAACAAATTCTGTGAAGTCACACTTTTATACAAATTTCTATTAAATAATTTTTCTATTGCTAATACAATTGGAGGCGATTCTTTAAGCGATCCGAACCTCTCTCTCATTTTTAAATTCCCCTGTGACAAATTGGCGTAGTCAGCAGGATGGCAAATAGTATCACTGATTACTTACAGAAACATGGAATTAGTCCGAGTCCCAAATTTTCTGATGAATGGGTTTGTGATAATTGGCATAATTGGAAATCCGTGGAAGAACAACTAAAATCAGCCAGAGGCCATATAAAGGATGGAAAAGGAAAGGGAATCATTTGCAAAATGTTAGGCACCTGCTTAGAAGCAGCCTATCAGTTTAGGACTAAAAGAGAAAAGGACCTAAAGGAAGAAATGGAAGGCAGAAAAACAACTGAATTACTACTGTCCTGGAAAATTGAGCAGCTGCAGAAACAGTTAAAGGAAGAAAAAGAGAAAAAACAAAAGTTAGAGGAAAAGGTTGAAATAATGCTTATGCAAGCTCCCCACCCCCCCCCGACATTGTGCAAATTAGAAAACTAATTGTATCCCCTGAAGAATAGGATGGAAACATATGGGGCAACCCTGATGATGACTATGTAAAACAAAATGATCCTCCAGATCCTCCATTACCTTTAAACCCCTCTGAATATGAGGCTAGGCCCATCATAAAAACAGAAGAAACCACTGGACCTCGGGGTGGAGCAGGGGATCGTACCTGAAAAACAACCCCATTTGATCCAATTCAAATGGCCAATTTACAAGAATGCTATGGCCATAAGCTAGGTGAAACTGAAACTGAATACCTATGGCGAGTGTGTCTAACTGGGGGAGATAGAATTTTACTTAATGGAGATGAAGCCGATGGATTTTGGGGCCCTGGTGTCTTTTTAAATGCTGGACCCGCACCCCCAGACGATCCCCGCTCAATAACAAGTAGAGTGGCATACTGGGCTGGTGGAATAGATGTTTTAGAGAGAGGAGAGCCGCTATTAATACCTATTAAATCCTTGAACGAGCTCTCTACAGCTATTACAAAAGCTGCCTGTATCCAGGCCATGCATGAATGCGGCCCTCTTAATGTTCCTATATCAGCAGTTGTGGATCCTGACATGCTAAAGCCTTTAATCAAGGGAGCCCCTGCTATGCTTAAACCCTACCTCATTGCAAAAAGAGATGAAATCAGGAGAGATGCAGATTTTAATGCTCTTTTGGCCATAAGAGAAGCTGCTGACGACGAGGAAGAGGCCCTAGTGCAAAGAAATCTCCCTACCTGGGCTACATTAATGCACGACATCATAAATCATGGGTGAGAAATGGGATGGGATGATCTAGCAGATGAAACCAAAAAGACAAGTCGTAATGTTAGGCAACTTAAACAAGCACCCCAAGATAACCCCCCAGTACAGGAACCCACTGATCATCAATCCAAAACTCAGAAGTGGAGAGAATTGTACAATCAAGCATTGTTACTAGGTATCCCCAGAATTGAAATTCAAAGACAGAGTGCCAGTGCTATTCAGAGTCCAATTCATACATTGCAAAAATATATTGATGACAGTCAGAAAGGAAATATTCCAAATACTCAGACACCTACCCCTCCCAAAGATTTGGAAACAAAAAACCTAGTAACGCCTGGACGATGATTGGGTCTGTCGGTCTGGCAGGTACAATCTTATTGATGGATTGATAACAATGGCCCATACATTTTGATTCCAATTGGTCCTTGACAACAATTAGTGAAATTCCTAATAGATACGGGAGCACAAATTTCAATCTTAACACAACATGATGCTGAGAAGCTGGGTGTATGACCTGGAGGGCAAAGAGTTAAAATCACTGGAGTAAATGGAGCCAGTGTTCTGTGCCAAACTGCAAAAGTGAATTTATGGTTCCCGGGTGAGAAGCGTATGTTATCTACTTGCTTTGCTATCAAGAATCACAATGAAAATATTTTAGGCTTTGATGTTTTGAATGTCCGAACCTGGCACCTGCTGGATGGTAGTGTGTGGTCATTCGGTTCAAACCCCAACCCTGACCAAAAACAGGAGGCTACTGTGCGTGTACTCCACGCAGCCCCTGCACTTCCTGATTCAAAGATCACTGATGTGGCACAATACCCGATTTCTGCTGTGGCACGAAATGGGATTTCAGAAGTAATAACAGATTTAGAGAAAAGACAAATTATCTCTAGAACTCATTCCCCATATAATTCACCCGTCTGGCCAGTCCATAAACCGGATGGGAGGTGGCGTTTAGCAATTGATTATCAGCGCTTGAATGCCAATACAGCCCCGTTAACAGCTGCTATACCAAGCATTGCAAACTTAACAGCTACTGTGCAAGCAGCTGCACACCCGTGGATGGCGACATTAGATGTGAAAGACATGTTCTTCGTGGCCCACTTGCTTGGGAAGCTACTGATAACAGTGGTGCAAAACATAGAATCAGTGCTAGGTGGGTTTATCCTACATCATAAAGGGGTAACCCGTTTGGCCTTCCCCACTGAAACTTTTCTTTCTTTTCTTTTTCAGGAGAAAATGGATCTGTATCGATGGCAACAACTATGGTGGTTTATCCCCAGATTAATCTCAATTTTTCTCTTAATTGCGATAAATATAGTTGCTTTGGTCCAGACACGAGACCTTTGGAAACATGCACTACTAAATTATACTGGAAACATTGGAATGACACCAGAAAATAAGGCAAACCTGAACCTTGCTACCTTGGAGATACATGGAAATGGGAGAAATTAGACATAAAAGGATTTAGGATATCTCACAATAATAACAACATTCAACAAATACTATCACTTCAGGCCTCACCAGGAGAGGAAATAAAAATAGGGTGTCGGGCAATCAATGTGTCTACCCACAAAAAACCCACAGAAATCAAAATATACTACACTAATTTTTCTAAACCAAAAAACAATGAGAAATCTTGCCATAAGATCTCAGAACCAGACTGCTGGTACAATTTCACTTTCACACAACCTGTACTCGCACTCTGCTTCTGGGGTAAACATGGTGTGGAATTATTGTGTTACCGAAAAAGCCGGTCAAAGAAACAAAGAAACTGTATGGCATCAGTGGCTCTGTTTACAATGTCCTCTATTACAGCTCATATATTTACTATTGCCTTTTCCAATTCACTAACTCCAAGCCAAGGGATAAACCATCTGGCAAAACTGTGGAATCCTGTGGGACGATCTATAATGGGATTATGAACCCTCCTGGTTTGTTTGAGATGTAATTTGTCAATTATTGTTATATTGGGGACTACAGCTCCTAATGTGCATGCTCCTTGCAATTGGGACTTTTCGAGCACGTTCTGCATAACCAATACCAACCGCTTCCTTCTGGGACTTGGAGGCCAAAGTGATTTGATGTGTCTATATGACTTAGTGCGGGCCTCCAATATGATCTGGTCCTGTTACATCCTGGGAAACATCCTACAAAAGTTTTGTCATTTCGTCTAGCAGTGTAATTATCAATCACACCCATCATCTCCAGACTTAAGGGTGTGGGTACTCAGAGAGTCATTACCTGGCCGATATAAGCATACAGTGGAATTTAGATTATCTTTTATCATGGTAACTTGTAATTTTCCTTCTTGTCTTTTTCCAGAGAGGCTTGGCCACCATGCATTGTCTGGATGTCCCTTACCATATTGTGGATTGTTAAATAATGATACATTTATTGGCAGTGGCACTCCTATCAAGGGTAGTTCTTGGCTGTGTCCGGAGGTTAGCATTTGGGTACAAATCCAACAATCACTTTTGCGGAGTATTCGAGTTATGTTCTGTGTTAAGATTAAGTGGAGGTTCTGATCCCAAGATGATACCTGGCACACTTGACTCATTGCTACCATAATTGTTACAAACAAAACATAAAAATCAGTCATAACTTTTTCAATTTTGGTTTAAGGGGAGACTCTTGTTCAACTGTCCATGAGGTTGGAGCCCTCTTAATCCTGGAATAATGAATCCACGGGCCTTTTCCTTGGACCTTGACAGCTGTATAAGTAGTCAGGAGTACCTGGAATGGTCCCTTCCACTTCTCAGTCAGCGGCTCCGAATTCCACGACTTGATGTAGACCCAGTCTCCAGGTTGAAATGGATGGGCTGGTGTATCCAGTTCCAAGGGCCTGCTTGTTGCCATGTACTTCTGCAATTCCTGTAAAGTCTTTCCCAAGGACATTAAGTAATTATTCAAGTCCATTTCCCCTTTAATGTGGATTGTTCCTGGTATATGTGGGGCCTGGTAAGGCCTTCCATAAAGTAAGGGCTCAAACTGTTTTTACCACGAGGTTGTATTCTGATTCTTAACAGTGCTAAAGGTAGCGCTTGGATATTAGTCATTGATGTTTCCTGACATATTTTCCCAATCTGCAATTTAAGTGTATAATTCATTCTTTCTACCTTTCCACTTGACTGTGGCCTATAAGGAGTATGGAGATCCCATGTTATGGCTAAGTTTTTACTCAGTTGTTTTATAACTTCAGCAACAAAATGTGGTCCTCTGAGGGCATTCCTAAAGGAACAAAGAACCTCGGGATAATTTCTTTTAACAAGATTTTAGTTACTTCTCTAGCTTTGTTGGTGCGACAGGGAAAAGCTGCTGGCCATCCAGTAAAAGTATCAACTAGAACAAGGATGTATCTATATCCCCCTTTTCTAGGTAATTCAGTAAAATCAATTTGCCAATAGTCTCCTGAGGAATTTCCTCCTTTTGTAACCCCCAAAATTGATCTATTACTGGTATTTGGGTTATTTTTACAACAAATTTCACATTTTTCTGTGATGGACCGGATAATTTCTGTCATTGCTCGGCTTATAACTCTCTTTTGAAGATGTTTTACTAAATTTTCAGTTCCCCAATGTACTTTATTATGTTCTCGTTTAGCAATTTCTCTCATTAATGAGGGTGGGATCGTGGTTTGTCCTGTGGGTGTAACAGCCCACCCATCTGTGTGTTCCTGTGCCTGTAAGGACTTTATTAATTTAACATCTTTACTATCACATTTAGGTGGTGTTTCTGGTAAAGTTATTTCTTTTTCTGGTAATAATGCCATGATGCCTGTTTCTGCAGCCTCTTTGGCAGCTTTATCTGCCAATTGATTACCTATTTCTGGTGGGGTTTTTCCTGTTTGGTGGGCTTTGCAATGCATTATTGCTACCGCCGTCGGTTTTTGAATACTCTCTAATAGTTCTTGTATTTGTACGGCATGCTTGATTTCAGTTCCTTGTGCTGATAGTAGTCCTCTCTCTTTCCAGATGGCTCCATGGCTGTGTACAACTCCAAAAGCATACTTGGAATCTGTCCAAATATTAACCTTTTTCCCTTCGCTCAGTTCCAATGCTCGAGTTAAGGCTATTAGTTCTGCCTTTTGGGCTGATGTTCTGGGAGATAAGGCTCGTGCCTCTACTATGCCATCTAAGGTCGTCACGGCGTATCCTGACGGTCTCTTCCCATTGCAAACAAAACTGCTGCTGTCAGTATATAACTCCCAATCTGGATTTTCCAATGGAACGTCTTTAAGATCTGGATGGCTAGCATATATTTCCTCTACTGTTTGTAAGCAATCATGTTCTGGTGAACTCTCCACTCGATCAGTGGAGAGGAATACTGCTGGATTTACAACTGAAGTGGTCTTGAGATTGATGTCATCTTGTTCTAGTAGTACCATTTGGTATTTCAGCATACGGCTGGGGGACAACTAATGCCCCCCTTTTTGTTCTAAACCCGTGGCTACCATATGTGGTACATAGACAGTAATTCCCCGGGTTTCTGTTGCAATTAAGATGTCATCTACATATTGTAATACAGTTCCTTGTCCATTTTCTTTTCTCCAAATCTCTAATTCCTTTGCCAGCTGATTTCCAAAAATAGTTGGGCTATTCTTGAAGCCTTGTGGTAGAACCGTCCAAGTATATTGTGTCTTTCCCCCTGTTTCAGGATTTTCCCACTCAAAAGCAAAAATCTCCTGACTTTCAGAATCCAAAGGGATGCAGAAAAAGGCATCTTTCAGATCTAAAACTGTACTGGTAAGATGGGTGTATTGTATTTTGATTCACATTCTATTAGCAATTTATATTTCAAGAATTTTTGAACTATTGGTACCAAGCCAATTCTCGCTTCTAATTTTGAAGGGTATTGTTTAATTCTTACTGGTGATGATCCTGGTTTTAGATCAATTCTTACTGGTTCTGCTCTCTTAGACCTTCCTGGAACTTCTCCTGCCCAAACGATGGGGATCACTGCATCTTCTAATTCCCGTGGTATCTTGTCCCTTTTGGGATTTGTATCCTGTAACAACAAGGCTATGGCTTCGACATATTTAGATTCTGGGATGAAAATTTCAACTTCCCCATCCTTGAATCTGATTTTAGCTTCTACCTTTGCAAGTAAATCTCTACCCAATAAGGTTTTCGGAGTATTTGGCAAATATAGAAACTGGTGAGTAACCCATTGTTTTCCAAGTTTAAATTTCAGGGATTTGAAAAATGGCCAGGTCTCATGAGTCCCTGTCGCACCAATGACATATATGCTTTCGTTATTTAAATTTCCTTCTAGTGTATTTAAGACCGAATATGTAGCCCCAGTGTCGACTAAAAATTCTATTTCCTCATCTCCCAGCTTTGCTTTAACCAGAGGTTCCGCTGGGGGAGAGGTTCCTCCGGTCTCTATCAGTCCTCTCTCACTGCTTACTTCAAATGTTTCTCTCAGCACAGCCACAAACACACTTGATTCCTTTTTCTTTTAACATTCCTAATCCTTATCTCACTTGTAAATTCCTTGCAAAAGTGGCTGCCAGTAAATCAGCCTCTTGTTGCTTTGCTCCTCTTTTTCTTTTTTTTTTTTTTTGTTTCTGCTCAGTTTTCTGCTTTTCTTTGTGCTCATCGTATACAAACACAGCAACACTCAAATTATTTCTCTAAATCAGGGGCCGTTTGACCCACAAGGACACTAATTGTGAGTGCATCATTAAAATTTTGTTAGCAGAGCTTGTCTGAGCCTCCAAAAATCACTGGGATGCTCATCAGGTCTCTGCCTGCATTCTTGCACTTTTAGTCCAATTTACCAATTTACCCCTAGTTCTCCACATGCCCTAATGGCTTCTATTAAATTTCAGAGCCCTGTCTGACAAACGGCTGAGTCCCCTACATTGTTAGTCCCAGTGTTGATTTTTTTTTAAACGAGGGGATCACTAGGTGCAAGATTTATACCGCATTCCTTTTGCCACTCTGGATGTCTCCTCACAGTAAAGAACATATCCGCATACAACACTTTCCTTCTCTCCTCAAGAATAACATTAACTGTAATAAGGTGTTATAATTTAACATACCATTCATAGGCCACTATCCCCATCATCCAATTTATACAGTGGCCACCATTGATTACAATACTTAATCAAATTTTCCCTTGTCGGGACCCCACCCGGGGGTCCGGCAATCTGCTTCCAATGTCCCAAAATACATCCCAAAGGTGACTTTTTCAAAATACCTCCCTTAGACGATTCCCCGCCCATATTAAATATGAGTAACAGAACAATTAAATGATCCAAGCAAACAAAACAAATCTGTATTTCCAATAACCAAATTTCAAAAACCAAGAACAATTATATCATTCACAACCACAGCAGTATTACCGGTCCAACCGGCCGGGAACTCTAACCCCGTAGATACTCTAGAGCCGGGGACTCTAACCCCCACAGGTGCCTAGTCCAACCTCTGCAGGGCTTTACCAGAGATGAGGCAGACAGTCTGGGGACTCTAACCCCAAGGGAAAAGAAAGAATGCCTTCTCACCTTTCCAGGGGACTTGCCTTGAAATCTTCAGGTCCGGGGATGAGAGGTTATCCCCGAGAAATCCTCGGTGCCGGCTGGAGGTCCAGAGATCCCACAGAGCCGTCGATGTTCAAAGGCAGGGTCCCATCTGGGTCACCAAATTGTTACCGAAAAAGCCGGTCAAAGAAATTCTCTAAGACTCAATTTTGGAGTTTTAGAAAGCAGGCATTCTTTATTGCAGCACTGGGTGCACAGGGGATCACTCCACCTATCGTGCACACCATTACCTACAGCAAGCAAAATTTATTTTATTCCAGTCATACATATTCATATTATCATTTACATAGCGTCCACCCTTTGGTCACGCGCAGTGTGGGTCATCTCTTTCTCCTAGTTAGCTGGCCTTGGCAAGTTTTTAATTACAAAAACTCAGCAGAACTCAAAGCTTATCATCAGGGCCCAAGGCACATCAGGCCTGAGGCCTCCTGTCTGTTGGCACCTTTAGCGCATACCATTGACAAAGCTCAAGGTTTTTCTTATCTAATTAGTACATACCAAAATTTCAAAGTTATTCAAGCAAGCAAAAGTTCATTAGTGCAGCGATACAGTAAAATTTTCCTTCTCCTGCCTTTGTTCGAGGCATCAAAACCAGTGACTTAACTGCATATATATCATATATGTGTGTACAGCTTGTTAGCCTCATGTACTTTTAATTTCTTTGTGATATTGTTGAGAACAAATTGTGGTAGTCTAAGGACAAAGCTGTTTGTTGTACCAAGATAAAGGAAGAAAAGAAAAACTGCAGGTCAGTTTAAAAACATGCAATTTATGTGAGTTTTCTGTAAAAGAAAGTTATTCCCACTGAACATAATGATGGAAACATGCCAGGATAATAAATTTGAGTAGGTTTGAATACTTACTGTCTTTATTAAAAACACATAGGAAGTTGTCAGTCCAGCACAAACTGCTCTTTTAAGCATAACTTTGGAATCAGTCCTTGTATGTACAGGAGGTTGTTGAGATTTCTTAACTCCGGATGAAGAGCAGTTTATTCATCTGCTCTGGGAGCCGAGGAGATCAATGTGTGGGCCACAAATAGGGAGTTATCAAGAGAAAGACAAGTCTTTTGGAGTAACTGATGTGGTCGTGGGTAAATTTAAATAGATCTCTTACTCTGCTGCAATGCCAGAACAGTAAAATAGACAGCACCTAGTAGTGTTATCTGTCATGAAAATTTCTCAACTGGCCCGTGCCAACCAAGGAGAGAGGCTACGACACAAAGTATAAAATTACAAGAGTAATTCTTTTATTCGTGCTCATGAGGTGTCCCATTCAAATTGGGGCACCCCAAATGCGGTTTTACGTTTGGTTCTTATACCTTTCAAGCATTCAGGTACAACATGATTTGGCCAATCACTACTTAACACACACACACACACACAACCGTTTTGCAAAGCAACTGTAATTCTATGGCGTCATCATCCATCCGCTTCTTTCTTGATCTAGACATCCCTGGAGTTGGTCTTGCTACAGTTACTTATCTATGATGCCAGATAATGGGAGGGTTTCACAGAGGTGTTAGAGGGGCTAGGATGCTGGCGTTATTTCAGTAGTCCAGAGGGGTATCCTTTATTCTTCAGGGTGGGGGCTGTCCTCCTCCTCCTCCTTGCAATGAGCTGGGGTCCTTTAGTCATGCTTACTTAACCATGACTATGCAGTATACAATGTAATATATATTTTCTTTTTCTTTTTCAGACAGTTCATACAATTTCATACTATAAAGACTAATTAGTACAATAGCTAGGGAATGAGATTTTCCTAACGTATCCCAGTCTCTCAAAATTTTCATTCGTAATTTGTGAGTTGTATTATGTTCAGTTTGCTTTTATAGCAGGTTATTGGTAACTCTTCATTGCAGCTTGTCAGATCATAAATGGTTGTAATTGAAAGGCAGTGACTCAGACTTTCACACACTCAGAGGCGTTCAGTCTGGAAGCTGACCTACTTCCAGGAAGAAGCAGTCAGCCAACTTGTCAGAGGGGAGGGAGGATTTGTTACTAAAAGAGTGCGGTGGGTTGACCCTGGCTGGCTGCCAGGTGCCCACCAAAGCCACTCTATCACTCCTGCTCCTCAGCTAGACAGGGGAGAGAAAATATAATGAAAGGCTTGTGGGTCGAGATAAGGACAGGGAGAGATCACTCGCCAATTACCATCATGGGCAAAACAGACTTGACTTGGGGGAAAATGACTTTATTACCAATCAAATCGGAGTAGGTGGTGTGGTTTCAGCCCAGCCGGTGGCAAAGCACCACAAAGCGGCTTGCTCACTCCTCCCCCCCGGACCGGGTGGGATGAGGAGAAAATATAAAGAAAAGCTTGTGGGTCGAGACAAGGACTGGGAGGGATCACTCACCAATTATGGTCACGGGCAAAAGACAGGCTCAACTTGGGGAAGAAACAAAATCAATTTAATTTACTACCAATCAAATCTAAACAAGGATAATGAGATGTAAAACCAAACCTTAGAACACCTTCCCCCCACCCCTCCCGCCTTCCTGGGCACAACTCCACTCCCGGTTTTCTCTACCTCCTCCCCCCATGCAGCACAGGGGGACAGGGAATGGGGGTTGGGGTCAGTTCATCACACATTGTCTCTGCCGCTCCTTCCTCCTCAGGGGGAGGACTCCTCACTCTTCCCCTGCTCCAGCATGGGGTCCCTCCCACAGGAGACAGTCCTTCACAAAGTTCTCCAACATGAGTCCTTCCCATGGGCTGCAGTCCTTCACGAACTTCTCTGGCATGGGTCCTTTCCACAGACCGATCATCAGTCACAGACTGCTCCAGCACGGGCTTTCCCATGGAGTCACAGCCATCTTCGGGGGCATCCAACTGCTCTGGCGTGGTGTCCTCCACGGGCTGCAAGTGGGCATCTGCTCCACGGTTCACCTCCATGGGCTGCAGGGGGACAGCCTGCCATCTCACCGCGGGCTGCAGGGGCATCCCCTCCTCTGGCGCACCTCCTCCCCCTCCTTCTTCACTGACCTTCGTATCTGCATAGGTGTTTCTCTCACATTCCAATCTCCTCCCCCACTGCAGGTTCCCCTTCTTAAATATGTTATCCCAGAGGTGAAACCACCGTCGCTGATTGGATCGACCTTGGCCAGAGGCGGGTCCAACTTGGAGCTGGGGAAGCTTCTAGCAGCTTCTCACCGGAGCCACCCCTGCAGCCTCTCCCCCACAACCAAAAAAACCCCGCCACACAAGCCCAAAACAGTAGAGTAATGAAAAATAAAACCAAATCTTAAAACACCTTCCCTCCACCCCTCCCTTCTTCCCGGCTCAACTCCGCTCCTGATTTTCTCTACCTCCTCCCCCCGAGCGGCACAGGGAATGGGGGTTGGGGTCAGTTCATCACATGTTGTCTCTGCCGCTCCTTCCTCCTCAGGGGGAGGACTCCTCACACTCTTCCCCTGCTCCAGCATGGGGTCCCTCCCACAGGAGAGTGTCCTCCACGAACTTCTCCAACGTGAGTCCTTCCCACAGGCTGCAGTTCTTCACGAACTGCTCCAGCGTGGGTCCCTTCCACGGGCTGCAGTCCTTCAGGAACAGACCGCTCCAGTGTGGGTCCCCCGCAGGGTCACAAGTCCTGCTAGAAAACCTGCTCCAGCGCGGGCTTCCCACGGGGTCACAGACTCCTTCGGGCATCCACCTGCTCTGGCGTGGGGTCCTCCACGGGCTGCAGGTGGATATCTGCTCCACCGTGGACCTCCCTGGGCTGCAGGGGGACAGCCTGCCTCACCATGGTCATCACCATGGGCTGCAGGGGAATCTCTGCTCCGGCGCCTGGAGCACCTCCTCCCCCTCCCTCTTCACTGACCTTGGTGTCTGCAGGGTTGTTTCTCTTACATGGTCTCACTCCTCTCTCTGGCTGCAGTTTCTGTGCTGCCACAACTTTTTTCCTTCTTAAATATGTTATCACAGAGGCACTACCACTGTCGCTGATTGGCTCGGCCTTGCCGGCGGCGGGTCTGTCTTGGAGCCAGCTGGCATTGGCTCCATGGGACATAGGGGAAGCTTCTAGCAGCTTCTCACAGAAGCCACCCCTGTAGGCCCCCTGCTACCAAAACCTTGCCATGCAAACCCAATACAAAGAGGCATTGTTTTTCCATTTTTCTGGGTGGGTTTTTTTTGTTATGCTTTATAAATTATTTCTACACTAAATGTTATAATCTCTATTAATTATTAAATAGTTTGAGATATTGTAGTTGACGTGAAGAAAACTTTGGTCTCAAGATAAAAGAAAGTAAAACTAATAGCTGAAGCAGTAAAATCAGGACCTAACTTTTAAGGCTTCTGTAAACATGATGAAATATCAACAAAATAATTGAATTGAGGATTATAAGATACTCTGACTTTTAGTACAAAAAAAATCCAGTGTCTTGCCAATTGCATTCTTTTCTCCTTTTGATTTCCCGTCAGAAGTTCACGTTCTCTTTATTTAGAAGGTTGTTCTCGATAAGATCTGGTTCATTTAAAATAAAAACAGATTAACTGATTATAAAACCGCTGTTTCAGTACACGAGCTGAAGATCTCTACTTGCCATTATGAGTCTGTACTGATGAGGCTGTGCATATTGAAGAAAAAATTTTTAAAAACAGAGGAGCACAGATAGTGTTTTCCTCGATACTCTCAGTAATAGGGAGAGACTCTGGAAGAAACAGGTGATCCCAAGACATCAATACCTGGCTCCAGGACTGGTGCCTCCACCAAAACTTTGTTTTTTATAACCATGGAAGAGTCTCCAAGGCACAAGGTATGCTGGAGCCTGACAGGATCCACCTGTCCTGATGGGGGAAACACATCTTTGCTCGTAAGCTGTCAGGACTGATCGAGAGGGCTTTTAACTAGAATCGGTGGGGGGAAGGGGTTACCAACAGGATTGCCAAAGGTAAGCCAAGGGTTGGCATGGCATCGCCTGAGGGTGGCAATGCTAGTGGGAACATTTACGCTGCTCCAGGGAGCACTGAGGGCTCTGAAATGCCTGTACACCAATGCATGCAGTATGAGAAACAAATAGGATGAGCTGGAAGCATTGGTCAGTTCCCAGAGCTATGATGTCATTGGTATTAGCGAGACTTGGTGGAATGAGTCCCACGATTGGAGTGCTGGGATGGAGGGCTACAGGCTGTTCAGGAGGGATAGGCAGGGCAAGCGAGGTGGAGGTGTCACACTCTGTATGTAAGGGAGAGGTTTGATTGTACAGCCCTTACAGTTAGGGGATGTGGTTGAGAGCCTCTGGGTGAGGATTAGGGGGATGGAAAACAAAGGAGATGATAGTGCAGTGGGTGTCTACTACCGATCGCCCAGCCAGGACGTTGTCACGTCCCAATTTCTCAGGACAATGACTCAGGTTTGCTGATTCCCAGGTCAGGACTAAGGTGAAATGACACCAGGGATCCTTTTGTTGTCCTAAAAGCAGATTCGTTACCTGGTGTGCAATAGACCAATCTCTCACACTCAGGAGAGATATTGCTTTATTCTGCGCAGGGTGCTCGGTGGACTTTCCACAAATCAAGCACACCAGATTCATCAGGTGTGTCCCTTTTATACAGTAACAATTGCATCTAATTTATTAAACTACTCCTACCTAATACATATTCAAACTAATGCATATGCATAGGATTACGTAACCATGACACATCAGATGCCCTCTCTGCATGCACGGGTGTGTCTCGGGTGGTCTTCGGTGGTCGTTTGGGGAGGTATCCCCTCCTTACTTTGACCGCTAAGTCACTCTGTATCAGGTCAGTGGTTCATTTTCCTGCCAAGAGGGTTGCACCATCAATCAGGAAGAATAGAAAGGATCAGAACTGGTGCTCCAGGTGAGGCACCATTAAACAGGAAGAATAGAAAAGATCAGAATGATCTTGGCTAACTAACTTAATTTAAAACAGGATTTTCTAATCTACCACAGGATTTTCTGTATCTGACATCAATTTAACTCACAAAACTCAACTTTTATTTGCTCACAACAAGAATTGGCATGCTCACAACAAGAATTGGCATAAAACTACATCAGTAAACTGTGTAACGTGCTAACCCTACATCACCAAACATATACTACAGGCCTTGCTTATTTGGGGATCAGTTGAGGGAAGACAATAAGGAGAGCCCTCCCGTTGAGTCACAAGGTTCAGAGTGGACCCCCTTGCTTTCTAGACTCCCTCTCAGTGAGGAGCCTAGGGGCAGCTGGATCCACTCCTAGTCCCAGACTTGGTCAACGGTTTAATGTCTAAAGGGATGAGGTGTAGGGATTACGGAGAGAGAGAGACACGAGAGGAAGATTTCACCAGTCCTAGGTCCAGCATTGAGTTCAGTCAGCCAAGGGGTCCAGTTCCAGTGGGCTTGCACACCTGGGGCTTCAGTTTGTGTCCTTTTATCATCCTTGCCCCTCCTTCGGGCAGGCACTCGAACTCATTAGGCTAATTAGGTACCATGGTCAGTTTGTGCGTTGGGCTTGGGGGTCGTTTGGGGAGTAGCTTCCCCTTCCCTGCAGACTTGATCTTTTGCCATGCATGGTGAGCTGTCCTGCTCAGCATATCAGAACAGCATATCAGAACACGGAGCTGTGCACCCTCTGGCACACACAGGCCCTCCCAGTCCTGTTGCTGATGGGTGCTGATCAGCTTCTTTTCACCTGTGGTTCCTTGCTATGCAGAGTTCGTTGTTATGCAGTTCGTCGTTAAGCAGCACTTGCTCCACCACAATGTTTGAGACATTAACTCTTTCAGTCTCTCACAGATGTAAGCACTGATGAGTTATTCTATAGGCAATTAGGAGAAATCTCTGGATCAGTAGCCCTTGTCCTTATGGGAGACTTCAACTTCCTTGAATTCAAGGTACTTGAATGCATCCAGAGGAGGGCAACAAAGGTGGTGAAGGGGCTGGAAGGCATGTCCTATGAGGAGTGGCTAAGGACTTTGGCTTGTCTAGTTTGGAGAAAAGGAGGCTGAGGGGCGACCTCATTGCTCTCTACAGCTTCCTGAGGAGGGGAATCGGAGAGGGAGGTGCTGATCTCTTCTCCCTGGTATCCTGTGACAAGACACGTGGGAAGCTGTGTCAGGGGAGGTTTAGACTTGACATTAGGAAGCATTTCTTTACTGAGAGGGTGGTCAAACACTGGAACAGGCTTCCTAGAGAGGTGGTTGATGCCCCATGCCTATCAGTGTTTAAGAGGCATTTGGACAATGCCCTTAATAACATGCTTTAACTTTTGGTCAGCTCTGAAGAGGTCAGGCAGTTGCACTAGGTGATCGTTGTAGGTCCCTTCCAACTGAACTATTCTAAATATTCTAATATATTTTATTCAAGATGCTTCAGTGATTGGCACCCTTTTAATGCATGAGACCGTCTTATTCTGGCACAGGCTTAAAATAGGTTTGAAGCAAACTTAGCATTTTCTAATTTTTTTGGCTACAAATGCTTGAATTTCTTGTTCTGAATGCTGTATTTAGATAGATGTACAAAAAGGATGAAAGATGTCCTTATAGGGTAAGCACTATATAAGATGGAGGAAAATAGCAGGAAAATGCCTAGTATATTCTTCTTCTCTGGACCTCACCAAGCCCAAAGCAAATAAGATTTGTGTGGAGTAGATCTAAAATCAAAAGCCTGCTAATGATTATAAAAATGTGGAATTTAAAATGACTGTGATTGAAATATGTTGAAACTGTGGTTCACTCGATAATGTTTGTGGTGAGTCAGAGAGTATTTGCCAGCTTTTCTACTTTGATTTTGCAAAGCAGTCATGAGCGAGAGGCAAAGCTGATCCACAAGAATACTGCAGACGACAGTGTGTCTTCAGAGGCGGGGTTTTCTTGTTGCTTTTTTGGTCTTTTCTTTTTGCTATCCTTGACTGGCTGCCTGGCCAGACAGTGAGGATGATAGAGGCATTTTTGAGAACTGAGCAGTGGTCTGGCAGACACTTTCTCCATTATTCCAGGTAGAAATTCTTGCCCTCAAAGAGCAGTGCTTTGATGCTGCAGTAGTGCAAATGATTAAAAAGAATAAAAATCAAGCCTGTTATAGACGCTCGTGACAAATTGGAGGAGCCAATTTGTATTAAATGACAAGATCGAATTTATTAGCAAGCGATAAGAGAGCAAAACAGCGCTGGGCGGCCGGGGAGACAGTGCTCTGCCAAAGGCTCGCGCCGAAAATGGGGAAGAGTCCCTTTATTTATACAGTTTCTAGTTTCTGTCTACGTGACGGTTGGTATCTTCTGCATTGTGTGTGCATTTGTGCCGTCAGTTGCTAGGTGGTCGTAATCTGCCTTCAGGTGGCGGCTGGTATCTTCTGCATTGTGTGTGCGTATTTGTTTGTTAGGTGGAACGTCTTTCATTAATCATCGGTACTTAACTGGATACTGTGGTTTTAGATAAGCGAGGAATGTCTCTACCCCCACATGCGATTTCATGAACAAAGTTAACCAGTTCATTACAATCCCCCCTTTTCTATTTTATCCTGATTTTGTTCATTAAATCGATCCAATGCTTCTTTTGTCCACCCGAGGATAGGAGTAATTCCTCCGTCCCCGATTTGTTCGTATTGCTTCCGTAGCAGCATTAAGTGTGTAGTTTCTAAGCGCCCTTTAACAATAGCGATTAACCTATTGAAAATGCATGGCCCAAAAGTCAAAAATAAGATTAATACAATAAGAGGTCCTGCAATAGTCGACAATAGGGTGGTTAACCAGGGTGAATAGTTAAACATAGACTCATACCAGCTCTGTTGTGATTCCCGGTCTTTTTTTCATTTTTCTAACCCCTCTCGTAGCTTGGCCATGGTATCTCTAACTACCCCAGTATGGTCAACATATACACAACACTCCTCCCGTAGGGCTGCACATAACCCCCCCTGTTGCATGAACATTAGGTCTAAGCCCCGTCTGTTTTGTAATACTACTTCTGATAAAGACCTAACAGACTGTTCCAGGGCTGTCATGGCCTTTTCTATCCTGGCTAAATCTTCATCGACTGCTACCCTTAAAGATTGAAATTTTTGATTTTGTTGTACGAGGGAGGTTATTCCTGTATCAGCTCCAGCAGCTCCGACTGCCAGGAGTGTTGCCACCGTGAGGGCTGTAAAGGGCTCACGCTTTTGTATATGATGGGCCTGAGTAGTTTGATAGTCATAAACGAAATCTTCGGGATGGTAAATAAGCCTAGGTATCACAGCTACTTGTATACAATATTCAGTTGTCCAATTAAAGACCTTTAGGGATATACAAGGTGTAACCCCAGTTTGGGAACAAATCCACTTAGTATTATCTGCAGGAATTAACCATTCAGCTGTTATTTCTCCTGATTTGCGAGTTGTGTTACATAGGTGTCGTTTGTCTTTTGGGACATTTCCTATACACTTTCCTTTTCCCGATACTTGGGACATTGTTATCCCTTGCTTACGTTCAGATTCCTTATTCCACAAGCACTGAGCTGGATTTGTTCCGTTGGTTTTCTTAAATCTACTGTCCACCCCAATAGCTTCATAAAAGGGTGGCTGAATGTCGTAACATAACCAACAATGTTCAGTTATATTAGGGTAGGTGGTATTCAGTACCTGATAACTGGCTTGAAGCATATTCCACAATGGGCTGACGCTGACTTCGGGTGTAAGAGTCGAGGGTTTGATTTTTACTGATATGCCCGGGATGCTATTTTCAGTGACGTTGATGTTAGGAGAGATTGTAACAGTATGTACAATACTGTTACTTCCACCTTCCTCTACCAGGACCAGATTTGGTCCGACATCTGAAGTATGTGGGAAGGGATTTTCTTTTCTTATTTGGATGAACCCTCCTTGATCCGTCCCTGGTTCCCATATTCTTATTCCCCACATCTTCCCATGTAACCATCCTGAATTCTCAGGCTGTCTGATAGTCATATTCAAGCTGGTACAATTCGATTTGTATTTTCCTCCTAATGGTTCCCCGTCATGAGCATAAGAGGGAAGTTTACATCCTTGTGGACTCCATTTTACATCTAAAAATAAATCAGGATTCCCAACTCTCCATCCAGTAGCTATAGTCTCACAACCCCAATATGCACAATAATAGTGCCCAGGGTAATTGCAATATGAACGGCCTGGGTTCGAAAGGGGGCACATATAAATGGCTGGTTTAATCCCTAACTTCTCTTTACCACAGGAATAGGGAGACACATGCCCTAGCATACTGCATATTGTCACATTAAAGGACGGAGATCCAGGGGTAGTAACAGTTTGCAATACCTTTGATCGATCTGGTTGTATTAAAGACCATTTGAAGGGTTGATGGTGGATGTTCCCACATACCATAGGTAGATACCATAATAATATCATCCAGACACGGATTGCTGGTGGGGTTCCCCGAGGAGTACCAACAGGTGTCAACGTCAATTCTTGATTTTCTCTCTGCCAGAATATGTCCAGCCAGACTCCCAGAGTCCATCCTTCCCCTCGAAGTGTCTGTTCCCCGCTATTACCTGCCGATGATCTCACGGTGTACTCACGCTCCCTTTTCCGTACGCCTCTGCCTACTTCGCCTACTCCGGTGCCTGGAGCAGCGAGGTTTTTCATCTTCTCGGCAGCAGTAGTACTTCTCAGGGGCGTGTTTTCCACTTACAAAGCCCTTACGGGGCTTAGTTCCTCCTCGGGAACTCGTGCAGGATATTTTATATTGCTTGGGAAATGACAAGACACTCGTAGGATTCAGGGTTATAGGAGCTCTGGGTTTGTTAGGGACTTCCCGCAGTTACTCCCCCACCCTTTGAGGAGGCTGTATTTTGGTCCCCTTCTCCTTTGGGTACACTGTGCACAGCCGTCCCTAGATGGGTGGCTGTTCTTACAGTGTGTCCACCAGCATTCCCTGTACAATTTTTTTATTTAAGAGCAGAAGCTGTCTTAGTGGCACGTTTAGTTTGTTTCCACGTAAATCTAATAGCACACTGTTTTATAGTTCTGGACCAATCTTTCTCATATACTTCCTAGGTTTCAGGCACTAATAATTCCCTCCCACAAAGTAATTTCCCGATGTCTATTTTGTCCAACTGGTTCCTATTGGGGAATTGATGCTCTCGACATTCCATACAATAATAAAGTCTCCTACTGGGACTACAATACCATTTCTCACCGCACTTTACACAGTTACGAAACACCCAACTCCAATGGTTGTGGTTATGATGTTTTAAACATGAAATCCCGTCAAGATATTCCGATGTCGTAGGGATTTTAGTCTCTACTTCACAACAAAAAGGTAAGTACCGAGGGGTTCCTGCTAGTTTGTATATACCAGCTCCGCCGGTTTGATGAGGTATCCGTTTTATACACCAAGGAACAAAATTTACCACCTGTAGATCGTCTCCAGGTGATACCTGGAACTACTGATATAAATTAGGTTTTACCGTTCTTCCAAAAGGATTCATTCACTCGTGCAGCTCCTTTTCTTCCTTATCACTAGTTTCAAGTCCTCTGAAGTCTTTGCTATTTCCCACTGATCTCTGGGTAAAGGTCCTTTAATTCGTGAGGCATGCGTCCATCCTCGTTCTGCAGTCCGGATAGCAGTTTCTGTGGTAAGTAAAACAAGAAAGGGCCCCTCCCACCTAGGAATGAGAGAGGATTCTTTCCAGGCTCTGATCAATACCATATCACCTGGCTTTACCAAATGTATGGATATATCTAGGGGTGGTCTCTGTACTACCATCCCTTTCTTCCACAATTTTTCCCTTCTTTTCATTAGCTGAATTATATATGGGTTAATATTCTCTTCATCTAAAGTGGGGTAGTCGGCTGGACACTCCATATCATAAGGCATGCCATACAACATTTCAAATGGGGAAATTCCTGTATCTGTCCGGGGCTGAGTTCGAATGTTTAACAAAGCAATTGGTAAACACTTTACCCATGACATCTTGGTTTCTATCATTAATTTAGTCAACTGTTTCTTAATTTCACCATTCATCCGTTCTACCTTACCAGAGCTTTGGGGATGCCAGGGGGTATGGAATTCCCATTTAATTCCAAAGGGGGCCAGAGCTTCTCTTATCACCTTGGAAACAAAATGGGGGCCTCGATCTGAGTCAATAGTTTCAATATTCCCATATCGGGGTATAATATGTTCTAAAAGTACTTTCACTACTGTATTGGCAGTGGCCCTAGCAGTAGGGAATGCTTCTACATAATGGGTGAGGTGGTCCACTAATACCAGTAGGTGTTTGTACCGTCCCACTTTGGGGAGATCAGTAAAGTCAATCTGTATCTTAGCAAATGGTCGGTGTGCTAACTCCCGTCCTCCTGGTACTTGTTCTCTAAGACGTTGCTTATTAATTTTCTGACATGTCAAACATCCCTGTACAATTCCCTTAGCCACATTATAAACTCCAATACACATATATTTAATTGCAAACTGATCAACTAATGCTTGAACACCCCAATGGGTCTTTAAGTGTATGCTTTTCATTATTTTCCATGTTAATGTTTTTGGTAATACTTGCCTCCCATCAGGTAATTCCCAATTACCCCCTTTTTCTATTACTCCCATCTCCTTTAATTTGTACATTTCTGGTTTACTAAATTGTGGGTTTAGGATTTTTGACGATTTTTCATTTGCCAGTGGGGTGACCGTTATAGTCAGCAATGCTGCTGTCTTGGCCTCTTGGTCAGCCAGGTTATTCCCCCGAATTTCAGGAGATGTTCCCCTTTGATGTCCCCTAACATGTACTACCGCAATCCTCTCGGGCCCCCTAAGTGCCTGTAGGATTTTAACAATTAGCTCCTCATGGATTAAACCCTTTCCTTGGGAATTAATAAGTCCCCGTTCCTCCCAAATTTTTCCAAACGTGTGTACTACTCCATATGCATATTTCGAATCAGTATATACCGTTCCCTTTTTGCCCTTTAAAAGTTCCAATGCCCTAAATATTGCGTACAACTCGCAGGCCTGCGCTGACCAACTAGGGCTGAGAGGCCCAGATTCCTTTACTTTTAGGCTTTCCCCATCTACAATTGCATACCCTGACTTTCTTTTTCCTGCTATTACTCGAGATGATCCATCAGCAAATAACTTCTCTCCCTCTCCCAATTCTACTTCTTCTAGATCTGGCCTAATTTTCGTTTGTTCTTCAATGGTTTGGAGGCAATTATGTGTTAGCTCCTCTTCAGGACCCCCATACAAAAACTGTGCCGGGTTCTGCAAGCTTGTTGTTCCGATCTCCAATTTAGGGGAATGGATTAGGATCCCCTCATATTTTAAAAGCCTGGTATCGGTGATCCATTTTTCAGCCTTTTGTTGGAGAACCCCTCGAATATTATGGGGAGAGAACACCCTTAATTCACTTCCAAATGTTACCTTATTCACTTCTTCCACGATCAGGGCTACAGCAATGACTGCCTGTAAACAGGTGGGCCACCCTCTACTGACGGGGTCTAATAATTTGGAAATATACCCTACGGGTTTCTTTTTCCCTGCCCACTCCTGGGTCAAAACCCCGTATGCTGTCCCCTCCTCAGTGGCCACAAATAAATAGAAGGGTCTCTTCACATCAGGCAAACTCAAGACAGGGGCGTTAACTAGATCAGCTTTAAGACTCTCTAATCTCTCCTCATCCTCTTGGGTCCATTTAAGCAATCCATCCATAGTTAACTTTTGATACAAAAATCGCACTTTCGCACTAAAGTTCTCAATCCACTGCCTACAATACCCAAATAGCCCCAACAATTGTCTAATCTGTCGTTTATTCCTCGGGGCTTTCAGTGATAAAATTCCATTTACTCGTTTGGGGTCTAATTTCTTAGTCCCCTTGCTTTTCCAGTGTCCTAAATATTTTACCTCCTCTTCCACAAACTGTAGTTTCGACCGTGATATTTTGAGGCCTTGAAGGCTCAAGAAATTTAACAACCGTATGCTTTCTTTTCTGCCTCTTGATTTTCTCCTGCCAACAATAAGTCATCTACATACTGTACTAGCACGACCCCATCTTGCAGCTGGTATTCCCGTAGAATCCTTTCTAGGGCTTGTCCAAATAAGTTTGGGGATTCCGTAAACCCTTGGGGAAGTACAGTCCACCTTAACTGCTGTCTCCTATGAGTGTCTGGGTCTTCCCACTCGAAGGCAAAATAATCCCTACATTCCTCCTTTAGAGGGCATGACCAGAATGCATCCTTAAGATCTATTACACTATACCATTGATTCTCGGGCCCCAATTGACTCAACAGGGTGTGTGGGTTTGCCACTACCGGGAACCGGCTGACAGTTCGTTTATTGATTTCCCTTAGGTCATGCACCAACCGATAGCTGCCATCGGATTTCTTTACCGGTAAAATCGGGGTATTAAAAGGGGACATGCAGGGTTCAAGTAACCCTTTTCCCAATAGTCTCTCGATCTCAGGTTTTAGTCCCCTTCTCCCCTCATTAGATAAGGGATATTGTTTAATTCTCACTGGAATCTCGGGGTTCTTAATAACCACCTCAAACGGTTCAATATCCAGTTTTCCAACTGTTTCGGGAGTATACCACACTTAGGGGTTAATTTGCTTCTCGTCCACCTCTGTAAGGGGACAAAGCCTGATTTTTAACTCTTCCTTTTCCACGTCCACCCGAATCCCCATCTTTACGATTAAATCCCTACCTAATAAGTTGTATTCCGCTTCAGGTACTAACAACAGCGTTCCAATTCCATATCGGCAACTTGATTCCACCGCCACATCTTTTATAACGGGGACCCTAAATGGTTCCCCTTTTGCTCCAATTACATTAACTTTATCCCCGGATATTTTACATCCTGGAGGTAATGATTGTACAGTAGATCTTTCGGCTCCGGTATCCACAAGAAAGGTCACCTCCTGGTGCTGAGGACCCACTTTTAAAGTTATCAAGGGTTCTTTCTTACCAGGGGTCCTCAGCACATAGAGCCCCTGACCCTGCTAATCCTCCCGGAACGCTTTCTCATCCTGAATCCTTTTTCTACATTCTCTCTTCATGTGTCCTTTTTTCCCGCAATAGAAACATTCCACGGCTTTATCTCCTCTCCTCTCGATTCTTTCCTTATCTCCCCCACCAGACCTATCACACCTTATCACACCTTTCTGTCCTTTTCTTACCGCAGCAACCAGTAGCCTAGTCTGCCGCTTTTCAGTTTCCTCTTCTCGCCTCACATACACCTTCTGAGCCTCTCTAAGTAATTCATCCAGCCCCCGCTCCTGCCAGTCCTCAATTTTCTCTAACTTTTTCCTAATATCTCCCCGAGATTTTGCCACAAACTGAGTTTTCAGCAACGCCTGTCCCACAGGGGTAGCAGGGTCCACCCCAGAGTACAACTGGAAACTTTTTCTTAGCCTTTCAAGCCATTCTGTCGGGGTTTCATCTTTCTTCTGTTGTTCACTAAAGGCTTTATTAATATTCTGACCTCGGGGAACAGATTCTCGTATCCCCTGAATTATAATTGTTCTCAGATCTGACATATTATTCCTATGAGCTGGATCCTGGTTATTCCAGTCTGGCCGGTTTAAAGGCCATTTCTGATCCGCAGCCGGGCCAGCTTGATGTTGCTGATCCCACACTCTCATTCCAGCCCTTCTAATCATGTCCCTCTCTTCCACGGTAAATAGTATGCTCAGGATAGACTGTAATTCATCCCACGTGTACAAATTTGGTCCCAAGAATTGATCCAGCCTCTCGGCTACCCCCAGGGGATCATCTAACAAACTCCCCATTTCCTTCTTAAATTCCCTTACATCCCCCGTATTAAGGGAAACTGCCACATACCCCGTTCCCGGTCCCCCCCGTCCATCCCCACCAGGCACTAACATTTCCTGAAGAGGAAACAATCTCTCCTCTCCTCGCCTTATTCTATTACGTGCAGACTTTCTGGGAGGGGGTGTCGGGGTCGGGGAATCAGGTTCCGAATCTGACCCCTCCTGGGCCTGGGCTATTCCCTGGCCTTGGGGTGGGTCCTGAGGTGGAGGGGCGTGAGGGGCATAGGGAGGGGGCCAAAGGGGGTCCTCATCATCCTTTCGGGGGTTTTCCGGTCTTTTTTCCCTTAAGGCAAAGAGGAATGACGGTTCCCAAGATTGGGGAATCCATAAGGCAGCATATTCGCTCTCCTCTGGGCCAGCTGGTGGTCTCCTATTGTTTACCCATATATTTAATTGTTGACACACCCAATCCTCAGAGGACCCGAACACGGGCCAGAATACATGAGGATTGCTGAGGGGTTTCCCACCCCAAATCGCCATACAATAATTAATCATCTTTTCCTTAGACTTATTCTTTCTCCTTGGGGAACTGTTCCAATATCTTATCATCAGGCCTAGGGGACTATCTGGGGGTATGTCTGGTAACTTATCTTTCTTCCCCATCCCCATGGGTCCAGAGGGCTTGCTTTTCCTCTGCCCCATCTTCCGAGGTGCCTTTATCCACACACACACACTTCCCCTCGGTCGTGACTCGCTCCCTCGCGGGCTACAAGAACTGCACTACTGGAGGGTCCGCACTCGCATGATCTCAGAGAGACCTCTCACACAGTCGCACCTCGGGATAACCACCCCAACCAAACGGCTCACAATTTATATACTCACCCACTCCTGGGGTCTTCGTTTGGTCTTCGTGCACAAAATTTAAGGGGTCCTGCAGGTTCTTTTGCTCAATTATCGTAATTTAAAGGGGGTTCGTGGGTCCAGGGTATGGTGGCGGCACCTCCTCAAGACGGGGCTATCCGGGGATAGGGCGCCTCCCCGCTTGCGAGGGTCCGCACCAAAGAACCTGGATCCGAGTCACGGCACCAAGTTTGTTATAGACGCTCGTGACAAATTGGAGGAGCCAATTTGTATTAAATGACAAGATCGAATTTATTAGCAAGCGATAAGAGAGCAAAACAGCGCTGGGCGGCCGGGGAGACAGTGCTCTGCCAAAGGCTCGCGCCGAAAATGGGGAAGAGTCCCTTTATTTATACAGTTTCTAGTTTCTGTCTACGTGACGGTTGGTATCTTCTGCATTGTGTGTGCATTTGTGCCGTCAGTTGCTAGGTGGTCGTAATCTGCCTTCAGGTGGCGGCTGGTATCTTCTGCATTGTGTGTGCGTTTGGGCCGTCATTTGTTTGTTAGGTGGAACGTCTTTCGTTAATCATCGGTACTTAACTGGATACTGTGGTTTTAGATAAGCGAGGAATGTCTCTACCCCCACATGCGATTTCATGAACAAAGTTAACCAGTTCATTACAAAGCCCTAGTGATAAATGGGAAGGACAGGTGAAATGTTTCAGCGAGGAGACTGGACAGGAGGCCAGGGAGAAAAAAAAGAGCGTGGCTTCCCTAAGCAGTGATGAGGCCCAGAGGAACTGCAAGGAGCTGAAGCATCCCCAGGCTGGGCCAGGCAGTGTCTTTGCTCCTTGGGCTCAGTCCCTGTCTTGGAGAAAGCAGGACCACAAGAGTGGCCCCAGAAGGTCCAGGGAGGGATGCTGCAGTGCCTGCAGGAGGGCAAGGGGAGAGGTGGACAGGCAAGGCATAACCCACCACACGTTGTGTTGACCCCTGTCTGACTTGTCACAGTGCCCTAGGTGAATTTGAACCAGCACATGGACTTCCCTTCAGGCTGTTGAATGTTACATCTGGTCTCTGTAGTTTTATCCAGTTCTGGAAATTTTTGCCCTGGCTCTAGCATTTAATAAAACCCTCGCCTCGGACACAAGGCAAAAGATCTTCAATGCATTTGCACTGAAGCTGCACTTAGAAGACATTTAGCAAAGTTACAATTTGGCTAGCAGTGTGACTTGCTAATAACTGTGTAACAGAGTCCAGGCAGTCAAATAGAGTTTTTCTTTAGATGTCACTGGATTTGGGGTCAAACTGTAAATGTTTATCATTCTAGGATACTTTTGGCTCTTCATTCAAAAGCCAGGGTTTATTTGAATGTGCACCATGCAACTTGGAGAGTTCTTCTTCCTCTGTATTTACATGCAGGGTGGCATTGCAGTAGAGCCTCCGTAACACTTGCAAGTCAAGCAAAGCTCAAGCTTTTCAGAGTGTCTGGTGGGAATTTCAAAACAGGAGCTCTTTAATGAAGTCAAGGAAAATTGTGAACAACAAAGAAACTCAGAAAAATTTAGGCAGACCACCTCACAAGTAATTAGCCACAACAGAAACATCATTCAGTTTACGCTCTGGTTCTCCCTGTCATGAGATCACCTGTATTTGAACCTTAAATTCAGACCAAATTCTCTATTATTTTATAAACATAATATTTTAGAAAGGTGGATTGTGCCCTGTCAAGTTCATCTTGAATGTACATGCCATAAACAGTGGCTGATAGTACATTCTGTAAAGATAACAGTACTTACTCCAGGCTAGAATTTGTTTTTATATCTGTCTCGAGTGAGGAAGATTGAACAGCTGTATATAGCTGTTAAACTGCTTTTTCCCACCCATATGTGTCTTCAGGATATATGTGTCTTCAGTCTGTGGATATATCACACAACAGAGCTGAAATCTCAGTCTGCTGCTGAGGTACTGTTTGGTATCAAGTTGTAGCCACCCTGCTCAGTTGTATCTGTGCGCTTATGATTTGGAATTTTTGAATTTTGTTTTGGAATTTATGTTATGAGATTTTTCTTTTTTAAAAACCTTAATATGCACTACCCTTACTGGTGTATCACATAATCATTGCACTACTAAATAGTTTTAAAAATCATTGCAAACTGCTCACTACTGATCAAAGCCCAGCAGCCTTTCTCCTGAGGTGGTGTGTTGCCTCTCCAGACCAATAAAACATTCTGCCGAAAAGACACATTTCTGCAGCAACTTTTGTTGAAATCGATACATTTTCAAAACCTTCTGATTTTAATGAGGAGGGTAATTTCTGCCAACTTTTTTTTTTTTAATTGAACAAAATTATGCCATTGTTACAGCTCTGGCTTTTCAGTGCCCCCACCACTGCTAATGTTGAATTCCTTGCCCAGCTTTTGCTCCCCCCCTACTGCATGAGGCACATGGAGGACAGGGAGGTGATTCAAGACAGTCAGCATGGCTTCACCAAGGGCAAGTCTTGCCTGACCAACCTAGTGGCCTTTTATGATGGAGTGACTACATCAGTGGACAAGGGAAGAGCTACAGACGTTGTCTATCTGGACTTCTGTAAGGCCTTTGACACTGTCCCCCACAACATCCTTCTCTCTAAATTGGAGAGGTATGGATCTGATGGATGGACTATTCAGTGGATAAGGAATTGGTTGGATGGTCGCATCCAGAGAGTAGTGGTCAATGGCTCAATGTCCGGATGGAGATCAGTGATGAGTGGTGTCCTTCAGGGGTCCGTATTGGGACCAGTACTGTTTAATATCTTCATCAGTGACATAGACAGTGGGATCGAGTGCACCCTCAGCAAGTTTGCAGATGACACCAAGCTGAGTGGTGAAGTTGACACGCCTGAGGGAAGGGATGCCATTCAGAGGGACCTGGACAAGCTCTAGAAGTGGGCCCATGTGAACCTCATGAGGTTCAACAAGGCCAAGTGCAAGGTCCTGCACCTGGGTCAGGGCAACCCCCAGGTATCAATACAGGCTGGGGGATGAAGGGATTGAGAACAGCCCTGAGGAGAAGGACTTGGGGGTACTGGTGGGTGAAAAGCTAGACATGAGCCGGCAATATGCGCTCGCAGCCCAGAAAGCCAACCGTATCCTGGGCTGCATCAAAAGAAGCACGGCCAGCAGGTCGAGGGAGGTGATTCTGCCCCTCTACTCCACTCTGGTGAGACCCCACCTGGAGTACTGCATCCAGCTCTGGAGTCCTCAGTGCAGAAAAGACATGGACCTGTTTGAGCGGGTCCAGAGGAGGGCCACGAAAATGCTCAGAGGGCTGGAACACCTCTCCTATGAGGAAAGGCTGAGAGAGTTGGGGTTGTTCAGCCTGGAGAAGAGAAGGTTCCGGGGATACCTCATTGCGGCCTTTCAGTATTTAAAGGGGGCTTATAAGAAAGGTGGGGGCAGACTTTTTAATAGGGCCTGTTGCAATAGGACAAGGGGTAATGGTTTTAAACTAAAAGAGGGTAGATTCAGACTAGATATAAGGAAGAATTTTTTTACAATGAGGGTGGTGAAACACTGGAACAGGTTGCCCGGAGAGGTGGTAGAGGCCTCATCCCTGGAAACATTCAAGGTCAGGTTGGACGGGGCTCTGAGCAACCTGATCTAGTTGAAGATGTCCCTGCTCATTGCAGGGGGGTTGGAACTAGATGACCTTTAAAGGTCCCTTCCAACCCAAATCATTCTATGATTCTATGACCTACAGTTTGCTTTTTTTTCCTGCTTGGAGAAGCAGCACTGGCTTCTGTCTTCTAGGCCTTTTAAGTTTGTCAGTCAAAACTCTTGTAAACACTCACTGTAGTTTTTGAACTTTTGAGTCTTTTGTTCAAAGGATTGAAAGTTTTAAATGGTGAGAAGTGTTTTAGAGTGTGCAGAGAAGCATCTATGAGAGTGAAGAGTTTTCTGGTCTTCATATCTATTCATCACTTCCTGTAACTGTATGGAAAAGGACCAGATGGTTTAAGAGGTCCTTTCTACTTTTATTTTCCTATTTCCTATTAGCCATCTTTGTTTAAAAAACACACTAAAGAGCAAATGCATGAAAAGAAAATAATAAGAAAAAAAACAAACCAGAAAATATAAAACATGCTCTGACAACAGCTGAGAATTCAGCCCTTCGCCGTGAATTCTGATTTTGTTTTCTGCTACATCACACTTTGCCAGTTACTGGCTTTGTCATGGTGTAATTTCCCAGAAATAATTCCTGTTGCACTTTGATCTGCCACTCCTGCAGCCTGTGTGGTATGGCATTGCCGCTGACCTTTATTTGACTTCATGTAGTTCCATTGCTTTCTATACAGTGTCAGAGTAGTATAACTTCCAGTAAAGTATGAGGAATGTAAACTAAATAAAAGACAAAATTAAATTTGCTTTAGGCACAGCTGGCATAGATTTAGATTTGGGTTTAGAATTAGAGGAGTTTATCTTGTTTGGCTTACTTTTTTTGTTTGTACCACACAACAGCTACAAGGCTACTTTTAGGGCTAGTGAAAGTAAAATACGGTTGTGGATATTAAGTTCTAGAAGTGGATTGGGTATAAAGAGTGATGGTTCATTGGCATAAATAGATGTCTGGGTTGGAATTAAAGTTGAGGTTGGGGAAAGCAGGAACTTCAGATCCCACATTACTGCTGAGCAGCATAAGGCCCATGGAGTGAGCTCAAATATGCATGCTGAAAGGGAGAGAATTGCTTTTTCTAAATTCTGTGGATGGTGCTTGTCTTGGTTATGCTGAGAGCAAGGGTTAGGGTTGGCATTAGGTTTGGATTTGGGGACAGCTAGTGCTCAAGCACTCTATTCTTTTTTTCCCTATTGCCTTTTTTTTTTCCTTCTCCCCTATTTCCTTTTCCCCTCTCCCCTTTCTTCTGGTGGTGGTGAGGCAGGATTCTTCACTGAGAGGGTCATCGGTTACTGGAACAGGCTCCCCAGGGAAGTGGTCACAGCCCCAAGCCTGTCAGAGTTCAAGGAGCATCTGGACGATGCTCTTAGTCATATGGTTTAGTTTTAGGTAGTCCTGTGAGGAGCAGGGAGTTGGACTTGATGATCCCTATGGGTCCCTTCCAACTTGAGATATTCTATGATTCTATGATTCTATGATTCAAGGGTCACAGGCCTTGGCTGAAAGTTCGTGGCAATGGGTGACAATGGCCAATGTCAAGTTCCCAGGTGCCAGACAGGTTGTATTGGTTTTGTGTGGCAAGGTTTTGGTAGCGGGGGGGGTTACAGGGGTGGCTTCTGTAAGAAGCTGCTGGAAGCTTCCCCTGTGTTCGAGAGCGCCCATACCAGCCGGCTCTAAGATGGACCCGCTGCCGGCCAAGGCCGAGCCAATCAGTGGTAGTGGTAACGCCTCTGTGATAACATTTTTAAGAAGGAAAAAAAGTTGGGACAGACGGTATTCGGCAGCCGGAGAGAGGAGTGAGAACATGTAAGAGAAACAACCCTGCAGACCCCAAGGTCAGTGAAGAAGGAGGGGGAGGAGATGCTCCAGGCGCCGGAGCAGAGATTCCCCTGCAGCCTGTGGTGAAGACCATGGTGAGGCAGGCTGTCCCCCTGCAGTCCATGGAGGTCCACGGTGGAGCAGATATCCATCTGCAGCCCATGGAGGACCCCACGCCGGAGCAGGTGGGTTCCCGAAGGAGGCTGTGACCCCGTGGGAAGCCCGCGCTGGAGCAGGCTCCTGGCAGGACCTGCGGATCTGTGGAGAGAGGAGCCCACGGAGCAGGTTTTCTGGCAGGACTTGTGACCCCGTGGGGGGCCCACGCTGGAGCAGTCTGTGCCTGAAGGACTGCACACCGTGGAAAGGACCCATGCTGGAGCAGTTCGTGAAGAACTGCAGCCGGTGGGAAGGACCCACGTTGGAGAAGTTCGTGGAGGACTTTCTCCCGTGGGTGGGACCCCACGCTGGAGCAGGGGAAGAGTGTGATGAGTCCTCCCCCTGAGGAGGATGAAGCGGCAGAAAATAACGTGTGATGAACTGACCGTAAACCCCATCCCCGTCCCCCTGTGCCGCTGGGGGGTAGGTAGAGAATCCGGGGGTGAAGTTGTGCCTGGGGAGAAGGGAGGGGTGGAGGGAAGGTGTTCTGAGATTTGGTTTTATTTCTCATTACCCTACTCTGGTTGATTGGTAATAAATCGAGTTAATTTCCCCAAGCTGAGTCTGTTTTGCCCATGACTGTAATTGGTGAGTGATCTCTCCTGTCCTTATCTTGACCCACAAGCCCTTTGTTATATTTTCTCTCCCCTGTCCAGCTGAGAAGGAGGGGGAGTGATAGAACAGCTCTGGTGGGCACCTGGCGTCCAGCCAGGGTTAACCCATCACACAGGTTTGTTGGGTGGGTGTTAGGCACTGACATAGCACATGCTAAGAAGGGCAATTATGAATTTTGCAATACTCAAAGCTACCCCAGTGAGATTACAGATGCCCTCATCCTGTATCTGTGGGCCCATTAATTAATCAAGATCTGGTTTTGGAGTACAGTGTAGACTAGTGAGATGCCCATGGTTAGAGTTTGGTCAGGAGCAGTAGGAGCTCAAAGTGCTCATCTGTTTTTGGGTTTTGCAAGGCCTGCCAGGGTAAAATAAAGGCTGGTGCTGGCAGCAGTTACATCTTAGGGCAGTGTGAGGAAAACTGTGATTCTTTAGTCATGTTTTGGGATACAGATCCAAATTTACACTTAACACATGTTCTTATCATCATAGTTCCCTATATCAAGGCTGTAATCATCTTTAAATACATGGGTCTGTCTCAGGAACCTCTCTGGAGAAACTCTAGCATTGACCACAGACTTCTATAACATCCTTGTCTCCAACTACTTTGTCATGCTTAATATCACATTAACTAAAGGCATTTTCTCTCAGGTTGATTTTCAGTGTGCATTTCCCTACTATAGACATAGCTTTCACAGGGGTTGATGGTTTCCAGTCCCAGGCAGGGCCATGGGAAGGACTGCCACTACCATCACCTCAGACAGCAGCAGTAAGCGCGAGCTGTGAGTCTTTAGTTTAGATCAACCATTTGTCAACTGAACATACAAATGAAGGCATAAAAATTATTACGGCTCAACTAGTTGAGGAGTGATAGCATTACAGAACAGTTTCTTGTTGCTTCTCATTTTCACTCTGTTTGTATAAACTATGTGCTTTGGGCTTCAGGATAACCTGTGGCCGCAGAGCGATGCCAGTGTGGTGCAGAGATTTAGTGAGTTACATGATGAGATGGAGTGGTGCAGGGGGTATTTCCAAGATCCATTAAGGTCATTCTTTTGAACAATAGCTGTCCTCCTGCAGGGATTCTGAAATATATTTGCCTTCTGGGAAACTTAGAAAAAACATACAAATATTTATAAATGTACCCAGTGCAATGTTCAGCTTGACACTTAATGCTGAAAAGCTGTTCTGATTTCAGATATTATGCAAGCAGTTCTGCCATCCTTGTGGGAGAACTTGTGGGAGAACGAGGGAAACTGCGTAAGGCACAACTGTTATTCTCTGTTTGCTAGAACAAGACACTACTGTTCTTTGTTATAAGTTTGTTGAAGTAAGCACAAAAAGTAGAACAAGGTCGGGCATACGTGACTGATAACAGGAGGGCAACGTGACCGAAGACAGGGTGCAAGACAGCATGCAGGTGGAGGAACTATTCGCGTGATCAGAAGACTTTATCCAATTAGACTATTGTTTAAGCACGTGAACGGCACATGTTAACCAATCAACAAATGGCTTATGCGTGAGTAGATACTAGAAACATATATAACCGAGTGGTGCGCAGTTAATAAACGGAGAAACCGTTTGATCCACAGTATCTGTGTTAGTCCGTTTTCTCCCCAGGGCAAGTCCCTGGTGATGCGTCGTTTTCCCTAGATTGTCGCAGCGGAGAAAGTGCGGCAATCCTTTTAAATTGTTTTCTGTTTCCATGAAAACTCTTAGCCCTTCCTCTTTCCCATTAGTCCATTTAGCATTTTATTACTGTAAATAACTCTGTAGTACCTAACAAGGGGGGAGACTGTAACACCGTGTCTTCCTCCTGTCAATCAGTATTGACCGGTTCCAGCCCTCTGTGTCACTGCAAGTGTTTGCAAGTTGTATCATCTACTGGCATATGCCCAACGGAGTAGTTTCTAATGAGCTCTGGTTATTTGGTCCTGGTGGTTCTGTGCAGATAAGCTATATTCCTCAGAAAATAGCAAGAAGATCAGAGGCCTCCTCACAGCTAGTGTAACATACACTTTTTATATAGAGAGGTATTTATATGAACCTGAATTGCAAGTTTAGAGATGCTAAAAGTACACAAAATCCTGTTCGTGCTGCCTGCATAACCACTGTTTTTCAACAAGGTAATTGAGAAGGAGGTAGGTATTTTTAAAATATTCCTACACAAAAAAAAAAAGAATCTGAAGTTACCCCCAACTGAACTGGTAAAATGGAATAACATTATTAGTGCTCTTAAGTTTGTGTTTAATTGTGATGAAATAAAGTTAAAAAAAAAAAAAAAGCAGTTAGCAGTATTTTCTTTGAGAAAGCTAAAAAGGACTTAAACTCTTGCTTGTGCATCTAAAACTATGTATTTTTATCCAAACCATTTTATTCAAACTAGTTATAAAATTGCAGCAATAAAATCAGAGGACTTCTGGAAAGGTAATATGATATATAGCAATTGCTTTGAAGCATAATCATTTAATAAAATGTGTTCTTTTGATAGTGCAAGGTATTTGCATTACCTACCTGTAAAATTTTAGAGGACACCAGTTGAGCTTTTAGCAACCTATTGACCAACTAAAAAAGATGGTTTCTTTTGAAACTCCATATTCTGTGCTGGGGTCCCATTGCTTGTCCTTTTACTGTCCCATAAATGCATTAATTACTACCATAGACAGTTCTGTATGAAAGGAAAGTCATACTGCTGCTGGAGCAAACACCCACAGTCCCTGCTTTCTAATCATCTGTTTCATTTTTTCATATCCCTTGAGATCATCTTCCTGTGGTCATGTTTTACCTTACCCTCATTTCACTGCACATTAAACTGCAAAAGTTTCTCTTCCAGCCCTACACAGCCCTATACTGTCTGGTGGTTTCACTCTCTGAGAGTTGTGCTGAAACATAAGTGTTCTTAAGCAGTATTCCCAGGGGGTGAATTAGTTGGTTTTGTGAAGGCTTTCAGAGAAAAATTAAAGGTGTCTTGAGTAGCAGATGTTGGAGGCGAAACCATATGGCAGATGAAGGAATGAGTCAGAGAAAGTGAATCACTTCATATTGTAGGCACAAATTATCATAATTCTTAAATTTCTTGTTCAGGATTAAATACTTCATGTGGCAGTCTATTATCCCCTGCAGTACTTTCTTTCTGACTCAGTGTCATCAAGGTGTGGTAGTGTTCAAGCTCAGACATAAGCATGTGACTGTTGCTGAGTAGATCCTGTAGGAAATGCTTCTTATCAGTTAAAAGAATAACTTAAAAGGAATCAGTTAACCATTACCTGACAGGATAATAAATTTTTTGTCATTCAATCCCCAATATATATATTTCTAAATTTGTAGGCATTTGTATATATTAATATCTTTGTTGTATTTCTTCTGACACTATGACATAATGTCACAAAAGCAACAGTATACATATTTGAGGCAGCCTAATCCCCAGAGGCTTCTCTACCAAAGTTGCCCCTGGTGAATCCAGTGTATTAATATGTAAATGAAGCTCAGCTTCAGAACAGCTCTGGAGAAAACTTCTGAATGCCTTAGGTGCTATATCTGGTAAAAGCCTTTTTACCTGTTACCTACAGTGTGCTAAACACTAATGCTGCTGGACTTTTCCAGTATCATTAAAAACCTAATGAAATTCCTGTTATTTTAGGTTGTTGGTTGGTTCACCCTGGAGTGGCTATCCAGCTAACAGAACTGGAGATATCTATGCATGTCCTGTTGGTACATCCAAAACCACATGTAAAAAATTGAATTTACAAGGTAAGTTGTAATGAACAATGTCTTCCTACAGTTGTTCAGTTTTTCCTTGTTTTTATACCAGGCCAATCTATCTAATAAAATAACAATCAGAAACTAGCAAGACCAATAACAAAAATAGGTATCAGCAGAGTATGTGTGAATGTTGCTGCACTGGCATGCAGAGGAATTTCATTTTCATTGACAAGCTCAGCATTCTTTGGTCTTAGCCTCCTTGAAGAATAAAATATGGATCTTACTGTATATTATAAGGCCGTTCCTAGAGCGATCTCTCATCCTTTTCACTTGGTTCCTGAGTTCTAAAATTAGCTATTGGCAAGCACTTACAGGTATTTTTACAGCTGCCCCTGTGATATTGATGTGAACTCTTTTTTTTTGCCTTTCTGCCATTTATTTCACACATTCCTAAGGTGGATTTGATTTCTGACATCATCTTATTGTACAACTGTATTATTGTTATTACTGTTTGCTATATCTTTTCTGGAAATATTTTTGTTCTACCTTTATAAATTTTCTTATAGTCTTAGTCATTTGTAGCAGCTCTATTAATAATGTTAGTAGTAGTAATATTTATAACATATTTACTTTATACTTGAGGGTTCTTGTAAGGGTATGTGGAAGAGGAGTGTCTGCTTCTTTAAGGGTATCTGGTCAAGGATCTTTTTCAGTGCAACAAGAAAAAGAGGAAGCCATAAACAAGAACATACAGGGACACAAACCTGACCAGCAAATGATCAGGGGGGCAGTGATGAGAACCAGACCTGGTCAGTCACACTAACTGATGGGCTATCAAGAAACTACAGGCACCTCTTCCAGGAAAATTAGCCTGGAATTTGCAACTGTTAAGACTGTAAACTAGGGGGACCCCGGACTGGGAGGGGTGCAGGAATTGATAGAGCTGTACAAACCCATGGGGGATGTGCAGGAGAAGGGGGAACAGGGAGTAAAAAAGAGGTGAAGGAGGGATAGGCAGAAAAGGGTATAAAAAGTGGTCGGTTGCATGTAAAATGGGGCTGGTCAGGATGCTTGTTTGGCTGAGCCCTGTGTCTGATCACTGCAGTCTGTCCTATCTTCTTATTAAATCTTTTCTTAAACTACCTCTCTGCATAATCTCAGTCTCTGTCCTGTGTGTGTGTCCTGGTTTCAGCTGGGATAGAGTTAATTGTCTTCCTAGTAGCTGGTACAGTGCTATGTTTTTGAGCTAGGTATGAGAAGAATGTTGATAACACTGATGTTTTCAGTTGTTGCTAAGTAGTGTTTAGTCTAAAGTCAAGGATTTTTCAGCTTCTCATGCCCAGCCAACAAGAAGGCTGGAGGGGCATAAGAAGTTGGGAGGGGACACAGCCAGGGAGCTGACCCAAAGTGGCCAAAGGGGTATTCCATACCATGTGACATCACATCTAGTATATAAACTGGGGGGAGTGGGGCTGGGTGGTGAGCAATTGCATTGTGCATCACTTGTTTTGTGTATTCCAAGCCTTTTATTATTGCTGTTGTCATTTTATTAGTGTTATCATTATCATTATTAGTTTCTTCTTTTCTGTTCTATTAAACCGTTCTTATCTCAACCCACGAGTTTTACTTCTTTTCCGGATTGTCTCCCCCATCCCACTGGGTGGGGGGGAAGTGAGTGAGCGGCTGCGTGGTGCTTAGTTGCTGGCTGGGGTTAAACCATGACAGTGTGCTGCAAGGACTAAGTGCCAGCTACTGGTGAGACCTCTGTGTGTTCGATCAAAGTTGGTGCCAGCTACTGGAGTTGGGCCGAGAGTGTGGGTGCCCTGGCCTGTGGTGCCAGCTACTGGAGCCACTGGGGTCTCAGCGTCAGCTACTGGAGCTGTTACATTTTAAAAGAAAGCAAATCTGATTACAGCTGAAATATTAGGAATATAGAGTTGTGGTGTGTGACTATAGTAGATAAAGAACTTAAAGAATGTGCAGTACTGTACTTTTAGCTGATTATCGTTGGCTTATATTTTCTTTTAAGAAGCCAAGAAGATTTGCTTCTTGGAAACTCCCTACCTTTCCCATCTTGATAACAAACTGAAAGACCAATCATTGAAAAGGTTGGATTTCAAAAGAGAACATAGTATACATTTTTATGCAAACTAATATAGATAGTGATGAGAATCATACTGCGCAGATTCAGCTAAAGGAGGTCAAGAAGCGGACAAGTGAGGAAGACTATGAAAGACCACCAGAGGGCTTCTGAAGACCACCAGAGACCTTTGCTGCGCCTGCGTGAAGAGACATATACATATGCTAATGATTTACTGGAAAGTTGATGATTATGTATAACATTTCCCAGAAACTTAATGAATATGTATAACAGGTGTGTATTTAACTGTATCATTAGACAAGACAGGTGCACACGATAGGTGGAGCGATCCCCCGTGTGCCCAGCGCTGCAATAAAGGAGTGCCTGCTTCTTAACTTCTCATTGCTGTTAAGGAGTTTTATTCCGGATTTCGGCAACAGTTTTGGCACCCCAGATGGGACCTTGCGAGTGAGACTGGACGAGATCGAGTGGTGATCGAACTCCAGCCGGCACCGAGGGATTCTCGGGGGGGAACCATCGCTCTCGACTCGCAAAGCTCCTCGCAACGTTCCCTGGAGAAAGGGTAAGGCACTTCTTCTCTGGAATCTGTTCGGATAGCCTGCCCGTAAGGCGCGGCGAAAGCTTCGCAGGGTTGGGGCTCAGAGGGTACCTGTCTGTGGAGAAGCCTAGGCGTCTGCCCGTAAGTCATAAGCGAAAGCTATTGCTGGGTTGGACATCTGTGTATCTGGGACAATTGTCATTTGCATTTATTTGGTATTTGATATTTGATATTTGGCATTTGATATTTGGTTATTAATATTTGGAACTTTGATAATTGATATTTGGTGTATTTGGTAATTGATATATAAGCATAATGGCATTAGCCAAATTATTTAAGAGTAAGAGTATGGGAAATATAACCACTGATGAAAAGATACCAAAAACATCACCATTGGGATGTTTATTGACACATTGGAGTGAATTACATGATGATTTACGTAAAAGTCAAATGACTGAATATTGCAATCATTGGTGACCTTTGTATGTTTTGGAAGATCAGGAAAAATGGCCAACAAATGGAACTTTAAGTTATAATACTATATTACAGTTAATGTTATTTTGTAGGAGAGAGGGTAAATGGAGTAAAGTGCCATATGTGGATCTGTTCTTTTATTTGAGACAGAAAACGGATTGGCAAAAAGAATGCAAGTTAATTAGTCGAGACAATTTGGTGATGACATTAACTTCAGAAAATAAGAAAACTAAGAGTTGTTGTTCAGCTTGTGATATTGGAAAGAGATACATTAAATGTACGGTACCAAAAGAAGATAAAATGGAACTAGAATTAGAAATAACCCCACCAAGGGAGGAGCAGGATCTCTCTCCCTCACATTCACGGGAAAGGAGTATTGAGTCAGGGAGAATAATTTATTGGATAGTACTGAAAAACAGATGATATTAAAAACTGGAAAAGCACAAGCAGAGGCAACACTTCTGAATGAAATGCTCTCTGGAACTTTGGAACAGAGTTTTCCTTCGGGAGATCCCCAGTGGGATCCAAATGACCCTGTACACAGGAGAAGGTTAACTCGATATCAAAAATAGGTATTGTATGAAATAAAGCATGCAATGCCGAAAGCTTTGAATTGGTCTAAATTATATGCAATAAAGCAAGATAAAAATGAATCTCCCTCTGTGTTTTTGGAAAGATTGAAGGAAACCGCTAGAAAATATACTGATTTGAAATTGGAAACAGAAGCAGAACAACAACAATTGGCTTCGATTTTTATGGGGCAGTCAGCGCCTGATATAAGGTGGAAACTCCAAAAATTGGAGGGAGAGGATTCAAGAAATTTAAATAAAATGTTAGAAGCAGCATGGAAAGTCTATAATAATCGAGAGAAGGAAGAAGAGCAAAGAAAAGAAAGAAAAGATTAGAGACAGTAGATTAATAGCTGTCTTAACAGGGAATGCAGCAAGAGGAAGAGGACGAGCTCGGGGAAGAGGAAGTTTTAGAAACTTTGGTAACCGGGAACCTAATGCACCTCTAGGAATGAATCAGTGTGCATATTGTAAGAAGGATGGACATTGGAAAAGGGATTGCCCTAAATTGCAAACAAGTCAGCAAGAGGCTGTAAAAATGATGACTTTAAATGAATGAAGGGGACCGGAGGGGAACCCAGCTGAACCTCTGGTTACAATTAAACTGGGAAATGATAAAGTTGAATTTTTAGTTGATACGGGAGCAGTATATTCTGTTTTGAATACTTATAAAGGGAAATTGGGAAATAAAACAGCGAACATAATTGGAGCGACTGGGAAACAGGAGAATAGACCATTCTTTCAACCCCTTGATTTAAAATTTGGAAATAAAGCAATTACACATGAATTTTTGTATGTACCAGAATGTCCGATACCCCTGTTGGGTCGAGATTTGTTATCCAAATTGAATGCACAGATAGCTTTTGAGGGAGGAGAAATTCTTTTAAAGATACCAGAATCAAAGACAGGAGAAATATTGATGATACAAGAGAAGGTTAAGGTTCAGGAGATGCCACAAGAAGTTGATGATGCTGTGATCCCTACAGTTTGGAACACAGAGATACCTGGAAAATCTAAAATGGCACAGCCTGTAAAAGTAGAACTGAAGGAAAATGTGAAACCAGTGAGATTAAAGCAGTATCCAGTTAAACCTGAGGCTAGATTGGGAATCAAGAAATTAACTGATAAATTTTTGGAATATGGAATCTTAGAGGAGTGTGAATCTGAATATAATACTCCAATTTTACCAGTGAAAAAGCCATCAGGAGAATATAGATTAGGACAGGATCTGAGGACGATAAATCAGATAGTGAAAGACATACATCCTGTAGTGGCCAATCCATATACACTTTTAACAGCTCTAGGGGAGAATCACCAGTGGTTTACAGTGCTTGATTTAAAAGATGCTTTCTTTTGTATACCCCTGGAAGAAGGAAGTCGAAAATTATTTGCTTTCGAGTGGAAAAATCCAAAAACAGGACGAAAGACACAATTGACATGGACAAGATTGCCGCAAGGATTCAAGAACAGTCCAACAATTTTTGGGAGCCAATTAGCAAAAGAACTTGAGATGTGGAAACGAGATGGTCCCAAACCTGGACATTTGCTCCTACAGTATGTAGACGACATATTGATAGCAACAGAGGAGAGACCAGCGTGTATAAAGGTAACAATTGATCTTTTAAACTTTTTGGGGTTAAGCGGATACAAAGTCTCTAGAACTAAGGCCCAGATAGCAAAACAGACTGTGATATATCTGGGTTTTGAAATCTCACAAGGGCAAAGACAGTTGGGAACAGACCGCAAAGAAGCTATTTGCAGTATTCCGGAGCCGAGAAATACCCACGAATTGAGAACCTTCTTGGGAATGACTGGGTGGTGTCGGCTATGGATAATGAACTATGGTCTGTTGGCTAAACCATTATATGAAGCTCTTAAAGGTCCACCATTTGAATGGGGTCCAGATCAGCAGAGAGCTTTCAAGAATCTAAAACAGGCCCTGATGACAGCACCAGCCCTGGGACTTCCGGATCTGACTAAAGACTTCCAGTTATTTGTACATGAGAAACAACACCTTGCACTGGGAGTGCTGACTCAGAAGATGGGAAGTTAGAAACGACCGGTTGGATACTTTTCCAAACAATTGGACTTTGTAAGTAAAGGCTGGCCTGCTTGTTTGAGAGCAGTAGCAGCCACTGTGATGATAATACAGGAGGCCCGAAAATTGACTTTGGGAAGGATGATGGTGGTATATGTGCCACATATGGTGATATCAGTGTTAGAGCAAAAGGGGGGCCATTGACTCTCCCCAAGCAGAATGATGAAATATCAGGTAATTTTGATGGAGCAAGATGATGTACTTTTGAAAACCACTAATTTGACTAATCCTGCAGTCTTTTTGAGTTCTATACAGGAAGAAGGACAACTAGAACATGATTACCTGACTACCATTGAGTATGTATATTCCAGTCGAGAAGATCTGAAGGATGTACCTATGGACAATCCGGACTGGGAATTGTATACAGATGGTAACAGTTTCGTTGAAAATGGAATCCGCTATGCAGGATATGCAGTAACAACTGAAAAATCAGTTATAGAAGCCAATGCTTTGCCAAGCACAGCTTCAGCTCAGAAGGCGGAATTAGTAGCTTTGACAAGGACTCTAGAATTGAGTGAAGAAAAGAAAGTGAATATTTGGACTGATTCGAAATATGCATTTGGTGTGGTCCATGTCCATGAGATTTTATGGAAGGAGAGAGGATTATTATCCTCACAGGGGTCCAACATTAAATATAAAAAGGAGATTTTGCATTTATTACAAGCAGTTCGGAAACCAACTGCAGTAGCAATCATGCACTGTAAAACACATCAATCAGGGAATACAAAAGAGATTGTAGGAAACAGATTAACAGATAAATCAGCTAGGGAAGCAGCCAAAAAGAATGCCCTACAAATGACATTAATTCCTACAAAAACTATTACATTACCAAAAGAAAAACCTATATATTCAGAAGAGGATGAGAAATTGGGAAGATTATTAAATGCAAGGAAAAATTTAGAAGGATGGTGGGTGAAATTCCACCATTTGTAATGAAGGAAATAGTACAGACAAAACATAAGGAATGTCATTGGGGAACAGAAACATAACTCTCTTAAAAAGGCAAGTAGTATCAGTGAAAATGCTAGAAATAGCATCGATTCAGAGGTAATAATGAACAAGTTAACTACTTCAATTAGTGATTTGACCAAATTGCAACAACCTTTACGATCCTTGTTATTGGCTTTGGGGACCAACCAGTGGCTGTTGTCCAATATATTACCAAAATGGGAAGAGGTAAATGTAAGGGACCACGAATTGATTACTGATGCACTTGGGGTGGTCCAAAATAACCTCTCTTTGGCTCTCAGTTGTATCCAGGCTCAAATATGGATGCAGTCGGTAACCGCCTCAATTATAAGAGAAGGTGAAGAAGACATTCTCCCTACTGAAATTCGGAAAATAATTTGGGACTGTGCCACTGATTTTGAGAAGGAACTCCAATCCTGGTGGAACCTGGTAAACTTTACTTATGATCCCGTTACAAACACAGCTACAACTTTTGTACTTACTATATATAATGCTACCATATACCCAATTTATCCCATTATTACATTAGGGTTAAACCACAACGGAACTATACTCTATCCTTTTGAACATAGAGTATGGGCCCGAAAGGTGAATGAAAAATGGCAAACTGTTAATTTAGAATCTTACATTGTACGGGAACAACAAGGATTTGTTTGTGAAAGTAATGCAATTGAAACACAAGATATTTGTTTAGATACTGAACAAAATATTTGCCATTTTGAGATTCATCCTAATGAAAACCCTGAAACAGTACTTATATATATCGACAAAGGCTGTGTATGTTTGAGGACTGTTTGTGATTTTTTATCTGTAAACGAGGTAGTTGTAGAGACTAAAAATCATTCAAATTATTGTGTTTGCAATTTTACTAAGATTGTTAGATGTGACTTTTCCTATTCGACCCCGGTCACGTCTCACCAACTTTTGCAATCTAATTACATGTTGATTCATGAATTATTACCTATACCCATCGGAATGAATCTCGCTTTGGTAAAACAGTTATTATAACAAAAGGATCTGGTTGAGATTTTGGGAAAAATTAGGAAAAATAGACAGAAAACCTTAATAACTGTTCATAACAATGTAAAAGAAATACACCGAGTTTTTAAAAGAGTGCAAAAAGATGCAGAACATAAATGGTGGGACACACTTTTCGGATGGTCACCTACTGCTACAGGCATCCTGAACAAGTTGTGTCACCCCATCGTGGTCCTTTTGATATTGGTTTTGATCAGTTTGACTCTGTCAACAATATTATATATCCTAACCTGGAGAATGATGAATCGGCTAACACGTTTGACTCGTGAAACTTCTTTTAATCACATGATCGTCCAAGCTGTTGCAAAACAACAAAATGAACAAAGAATCCCAGAACCTCCTCCAATATATAGTAACTGATCAGTAAAATTATAGTGAAAGTATTGAAATGATTTTCAAAACTTTCAAAGGGGGGAAATGTTACATTTTAAAAGAAAGCAAATCTGATTACAGCTGAAATATTAGGAATATAGAGTTGTGGTGTGTGACTATAGTAGATAAAGAACTTAAAGAATGTGCAGTACTGTACTTTTAGCTGATTATCGTTGGCTTATATTTTCTTTTAAGAAGCCAAGAAGATTTGCTTCTTGGAAACTCCCTACCTTTCCCATCTTGATAACAAACTGAAAGACCAATCATTGAAAAGGTTGGATTTCAAAAGAGAACATAGTATACATTTTTATGCAAACTAATATAGATAGTGATGAGAATCATACTGCGCAGATTCAGCTAAAGGAGGTCAAGAAGCGGACAAGTGAGGAAGACTATGAAAGACCACCAGAGGGCTTCTGAAGACCACCAGAGACCTTTGCTGCGCCTGCGTGAAGAGACATATACATATGCTAATGATTTACTGGAAAGTTGATGATTATGTATAACATTTCCCAGAAACTTAATGAATATGTGTAACAGGTGTGTATTTAACTGTATCGTTAGACAAGACAGGTGCACACGATAGGTGGAGCGATCCCCCGTGTGCCCAGCGCTGCAATAAAGGAGTGCCTGCTTCTTAACTTCTCATTGCTGTTAAGGAGTTTTATTCCGGATTTCGGCAACAGAGCCAGGGGGGTTCTTTAACTTCCAGCTACTGGGGCAGGAATGGTGTGTCCCCCAAAACCAGCTGCTGGGAGGGGACCAGGGTGAGTGAGGCAAGTGAGGGGCTCCACACTGGTGGCTGGAGAGGGACTGCGGGTTACAGCTCAGGTGCCGGCTGCTGGGGCATGAGTGTCTGTATCTTCCCCAAACCGTGTGTTTGTGTGTATGTTCATTCGTTCGTTCACTAGCAAACTTTAAGCTGGACCAGCCGGCTTAGGGGGGGCCTCGGGTCCAGGTGGAGGGGTCCATGCTGGTACACCCAGGGGGACTTGCAAATGTGGAACGCACAAGGGATGAGTGTATGAGTGCTGCCTGAGGAGATTGAAGTAGACGGACGCCTGTAAAGTTGAAAGCAGACGACCCTTTATTGCTAAAACACACACATATTTATAGTCACATATTCTGCAAAGTCACTGTATACGCGCACAAGCATGAAATATGATTGGTTATACCAACTCTGTATACGCGCATAAGCATAAGATATAATTGGTTATATCAATTTAAACATGCGAAGCTTGTCTCAGTCTAATTGGTCGAGATAAACTGCCGAATTGAGGTTTTTTGTGCCAAGTTCCCTTTATCGTGGAATGCACACCTGTGTTTTTCTAATTGGCTTTATTATCATCTTTCTTTTTTTTGTCTTCTTGTTTATTCTGTTCAAGGTCTTCTAAAGGCGTCTGCAATGCTCTTGCAACCGACGTTAGCTAAATATGTGTCCACAATTCCCCCTTTTTGTTTTTCGACAATTAACACTTGTTGTATTGCCCTTTGCAGACTTATGAACACAATTAATTAAACACGGTAAAAGCAACATTATACCTAATAAAATACATAAGAATAAAAGGCTGTTCAGGTAATGCCAATGACACACAAAAAGAGGTTTGGTTAATAGCTTTAGCCAGTGTCACCCAAACATTCTTACTGTCCCATGGCGTTAAACGATGTGGACCAATCACCGGTGTCACTGTCATGCTGCTTACTACAGTCAGTGTGTTCCATATCAATCTCAGCATAAGGTTTCGTCCATTTAGTTGGAATCCACTTTGGCCCATTTTCTGTAATGACACAAGCATAACCTCGGCCCCATGTTATTACTTTAAAAGGTCCCTCCCATTGCTGATGCTCAATATTTTTAACCCAGACTTTCCACCTATTATCAATATTTTGAATCCCACTATTCATTGTTTGAAAATGCCAAACTACAGGGGGGACAACTGACTCTCCATGCAGGGTCAAAAAATTCATCACATATATTGCTTTCATGAGTCTATTTGAAGGAGGTTCCCCTAATTCCCCTGTTTTTTGTTTTTCCAAAAAATCTTTTAATACTTTATGAGTATGTTCGATTATAGCTTGACCTGTGGGAGAATGAGGAATGTCGGTAATATGAGTAACTCCCCATTGCTGAAAAAATTCCTGAGTCCTTTGTGCTATAAAACATGGTCCATTATCTGTTTTTATCTGGGCCGGGACACCCATTACTGCAAATGCTTGTCGTAAGTGTGTTTGTAGATGTCGACTTGTTTTGCCTGCAAGTGCTGTGGCCTATATCATCAAGGAATATGTATCAACAGAAACATGAACATAACACAATTTTCCAAAAGCTGGTACCTGAGTCACATCAGTCTGCCACAATTGCAGGGATCGCAGACCCCTAGGATTTACAGCGCCATCTCCGTGCCCAGATAATTTCTGGCATTCAGCACAGGATTGAATGATGGCTTTGGCATCTGCTATAGAAATTTGAAACTGTTTGGCTAATACTTTCACTGGCTGGTGGAAAAAACTATGAGCTCCACATGCCTGTAGAAGTTTATTGGGGGGTGGCCCAGTCCATACAGGATTAGCTAGTAAATCAGCTCGTTTATTCCCTTCTGTGATCCATCCAGGCAAACTGGTGTGACTTCGCACATGCATTATATAATAACACTTTGTCCGTTGGTTTAACAGAAATAGCAACATCTTAAATTTTTCAAACAATGTGACGTTATCAATTTCTTTCAAATAAGCCCGTCTCAAGCGTTTTACTACACCTACCACGTATAAAGAATCAGCAATAATATTGACCTCAACATCCTGCCACTTTTTAAATACTTCTATTACAGCTTGAAGTTCCACCACTTGGGGGGAGCCTTCACATGTGACAATGTGATTTTTCCATACCTGACCTTCTTTCCAAACTACTACTGCCTTTCCTGTTTTTTCACTGTCATCTGTAAATACTGTAGGACCATCAGTAGGTAACTCTGCACACAATTCTTTTTCTTCTAGTTGTATATTTTGTAGCAAGGTAAACATTTTGTGTGCAGGAAGATGAATATCTATCTTTCCTTCAAAATCTGCAAAAGCAATTTGTAAAGTTAGGCTATTCTGTAGCCACCATTGTAAATATTCTTGAGTCAAAGGAACGACAATCGTGTGTGGTTCTTGTCCACAAATCTCAATAATCCGACGTCTCCCCTTTATAATTAATTCTGAAATCATTTCAATTCAAGAAAATATGGTTTTTCGGGCCTGGTGAGCTAAAAAGATCCATTCTATTATTAACAAGTCTTTGTGACTCCCCTCCCATTGATATATGATCCCGAGGGGTTGTTTTTCTCAGTTTAAAATGCTAAGATTAATGTCAAGATTTTCTTTAATCCTAAAAGCCTGACTCTGGGATATTATATCTGTTATCTGTTGCAATGCTTGTTTACCTTGAGGGGTCAATTGTCGAGGTGCCGTTAAGGTAGTGTCGCCTTGTAACATTTCAAATAAAGGGGTCAGAAGTTCATTATCTATTCCCAACAGTGTTCGAACCCAATTGATTGTCCCCCAGTAATTTTTGCACATCATTCAATGTTTCAATCTTGTCTGTAATTTCCAGGTTTTGTGGAACTATAGTTTTTTCTAAGATCTTCCAGCCTAAATATGTCCATGGTTGCATTTTTTGTACCTTTTCTGGTGCTATTTTTAAACCAAAATCAGACAATTGTGTAGTCAATTCTTTGAGCTTTTCGGATAACTCTCTTTTCCCTGCTATCAAGGTATCTTCCATATAGTGATAAGTAATCAAGTCTGGATTTTGTTGTCTAAACCCTTTTAGAGCTTGGGATACATAGGATTGGCATATGGTTGGAGAATTTTTCATTCCTTGTGGCAGAACTACCCAATGATAACGTTCCATGGGTTCCTGTTTGTTTATGGTGGGGATAGAAAAGGCAAATTTTTCCACATCTTTCGGGTCTAAATATATTGTAAAGAAACAATCCTTTAAATCAATAATCAAAATGTTCCATCCTTGTGGAATCATAGTAGGCGTGGGTAACCCTAATTGAAGGGCTCCCATATTTTCCATTACTTCATTTATTTTCCTTAAATCATGCAACAGTCTCCTTTTCCCAGATTTTTTTGGAATGACAAAAACTGGTGTATTCCAAGGGCTCATGGTATTCACCAAGTGCCCTTGTTCCAATTGCTCCTGTACTAACTCTTTCAAGATGGCGACCTTAGATTCAGTCAGCGGCCATTGATCTACCCAAATCGGTTCCTCTGTTTTCCATTTCAGTTTTAGGCATGGTCGCCCGTCAATGGCTGCGCCACAAAATTGTCTCCTGTACTAAGCACACATCCCATTTGACTTAATGCATCCCTGCCTATCAGGTTCATAGGGATATTGGTTACATAAGGTTTGATATAAGAAACTGAATTCTGACAAATCAATTGAATCATATATTTGCTTTGTCGAGTTTTTGATAATCCTCCCACACCAAACAGTTTCGAATCCATCTCAGAAAGCTCCCAAGTGACAGGCCAGTCCTCCCACGACAGAACCGTTACATCTGCTCCAGTATCCACTAATGCTTGTAATTTTATTTTTTCTGGCCTGTTCTTTGCATTTTGTAACTCTACTGATATACTAGGTTTTGTTTTATTGATCTCCATTGACCACATAATTTGAGCTTCTAATCCCGTAGATCCAAACCCTGCATTGCCACACTGTTGATTAACCTTACATGGTACATTTGCTTTAAAAGGGACTAGCTGTGCAATTCTGCTTCCTTCCTGTATCGATACTGGTGGAGACGGAGTCCAAATCATAGCATAAATGCGACCTGTGTAGTCTGCATCAATCACCCCGGGAAGCACAAAAATTCCTTGTAATGTTATACTAGACCGTCCCAACAACAGGGCACTAAGCCCATTACCTAATGGTCCTTGCGCGTTTACTGGCACACGGTGTACCTGAGAGTTCCAGAGTAGAATGGTTTCTATTGTTGAGACATCCACTCCGGCACTTCCAGCTGTTCGGGCTGGCAATTCTGCCAGACATCCTTCTTGGCGCCGTTCTGGGATCCTTTCGGAGCTGTTGGGGTCATCGCACCGCTCCTCGCACTCTTCTTGTAGTTTCCCGGCGATGGGGTACCTCGAGGTGGCAGAGCTACACCTTCATTTGTGAAACGAGATCTACATTGGTTAGCATAATGTCTCCCTTTATGACAACGAGGGCATATATTAGGCCCAGCTTCCACTTTGTTTCGCCCCTCTTTACACTGAAATTGCAAATGTCCCGGTTGTCCACATTTATAGCATTTCTTAACATTTTTTGTATCCATTCGCATGGCTACAGCAAAAGCATTGGCCATTAATGTAGTTTTATGCTCCAAAGACCCAACTTTGTTACAGGCCTCTATCATATCTACTAGCGTCACTCTTCCTGGCATCGATTGTAGTATTTTTCTACAGTCTGCATTTGCATTTTCCACGGCCAGTTTTATTATCAATGCTTCTTTGGCATCAGCATTATCTATTTGCTTTTCAATAGCATCTCGCAGACGATCAATAAAGGACATATAAGGTTCCGTATTACCCTGCCTTATACTTGTAAATGATTGTTGTGGCTTTCCAGCTTCAGGCAAGGTTAACATTGCCTTCAGAGCTAAGGAAGCTGATTCTTGTAATGCTTCCACGGGTAGCCTCGCTTGCCTATTAACATCTGCAAAGTCACCAGTCCCCATCATTTGTGCAGAAGTGATCATATACCTCGGATCTCCTTCTGGGCGGTCCAAATTTCTTAGTGCCGCTAAATCACATAATTCTGCCCATTTCACCTTCCATAATAGACGCTGAGTCGGGGTTAAAATCATTGTAGCCAATTGTGTACAGTCAAAGCCCATTAAAATTTGACCAGAAAATATATTCTCCAATAACGCCTGACTAAACGGAGCAGACAGTCCATTAGCCATTACTGTTTTCCGTACTTCTTTTATTAAATCCCAATTGAAAGGTTGCCACACGTTTGGGGCATTCTGCCTGACTGTAACTGGAAAAGCCACAGGATTTAGACCTTCGGTTAACATTTTATCATTTATGGCCTTCCATTGCTTTTTTATAGCTTCTCCTGGGGATGTATCTGCCTCATAGGGAGGTGCAGAGGAGATAAGTCCCTGCTTGAGAGGCAGGTTACTTAAAGGTTGATCGTTGCCTCCATTAGTGACATCTCCCTCGGTGTTTAATTCCTCATCACTGTCCAAATTATTTACCACCTCACCACACACACTTTTCTTTTTTTCTGGGGCTGCTTCAATTGAAATTTTTGCAGCGGCAGCCACCTCTTTTTCTGCCTTAAGGGCTTTCAACGCTTGCAGCACTGACCACCACGTAGCAGAGATTTTCTGAGCCTTCGCGTCCCCACGCAATACAAAGTCCCAAATTACTTTTCCCATTTCTTCCCAATTTTTAACTTTAAAGACTTCTACATTCGAAGTGGGGGCACCGTGGTCCTTAAGCCACTTCAGCATCATACGTAAAGTATTTAAATCATACTTAATCCCTCTCACGGAGAGGATATGCGAAAGCATTTGTACAATTGCCCCTTCTTCCACAGACATCTGGGCACCCATTTTAATCCTTCTAGCCGCTCACCTTACTTCCAAACGAGCAGGGTGATTGATCTCCCGTGAGAAGGTTGTCCGCTCAGTCCGGCTGGCTAGACGATCGTTCGGCTAGAGTGTCTTCCGAACGCACTTCCAGCAATTCCAGCGTTTTCTCGGCCTGCAATCACGTCGGGGTCACCATTTGAGGAGATTGAAGTAGACGGATGCCTGTAAAGTTGAAAGCAGACGACCCTTTATTGCTAAAGCACACAAATATTTATAGTCACATATTCTGCAAAGTCACTGTATACGCGCACAAGCATGAAATATGATTGGTTATATCAACTCTGTATACGCGCATAAACATAAGATATAATTGGTTATACTAACTCTGTACATGTGCATAACCATAAGATATAATTGGTTATATCAATTTAAATATGCGAAGCTTGTCTCGGTCTAATTGGTTGTAGTGGGTTGACCCTGACTGGATGCCAGGTGCCCACCAAAGCCGCTCTATCACTCCCTCTTCTCAGCTGGACAGGGGGGAGAAAATATAACAAAAGGCTCGTGGGTCAAGATAAGGACAGTTTAATAAAGTGAAAGCAAAGGTCGCGCATGAAAGCAAAGAAAAACAAATGATATTATTCTCTACTTCCCATCAGCAGGCGATGTCTAGCCACTTCCTGGGAAGCAGGGCTTCAGAACGCGTAGTGGTTGCTCCGGAAGACAAAAATGCCCCCCTTCCGTCTCCCTTTACTTAGCTTTTATATCTGAGCTGATGTCATATGGTATGGAATATCTGTTTGGTTAGTTTAGGTCAGCTGTCCTGGTTATGTCCCCTCCCGAGATCTTGCCCAGCCCCAGCCTGCCATTGAGGGGGGGGCAAAAATGTTGGAGAGACAGCCTTGATGCTGTGCCAGCACTGCTCAGCAGTAGCCAAAACACTGGTGTGTTATCAACACCTTTCTAGCTACTGATGCAGAGCACAGCGCTATGAGGGCTGCTATGGGGAGTATTAACTCCATCTCAGCCAGACCCAATACAATCTCCACCCCTTATTCCATACCATTTGCGTCATGCTCAGGTCCCACATAATTTAATACTCTCATCTTCTAACCATGCCATTGTATTTAATTCTCATTACTGAAATGCATTCTTACCAACACTTACAACTGAAACTACATACTTAAACCACTTTTATACCCAACATACAGATTTATACATTCTTATTAATTACTATCCCCTGTCCTTTAACAGATAGATATTCCATGGGCTTCTTCCACTCCTCCAGATGTTCACACACAGGTTATGACTTGGGCCCCATCCGTCAAGATGAGTGGTCAGGACAGGAGAAGCAGTATGTTCGATCGTTGGGCACCAACACCAGCTTGGTTTGGGTACCCGATGCACTTTGGTTCCTTGCAAAGTTCACGCCTCTGCAGTTCAGGTCATTCCTGCTACATTACTTCCTACAACATACAACTCACATCACAGATTATTTTTCCCTCAAGGTTAAATGTCCTTGAGGCACACACTGGGTCTCCCCGTCCTTCCGCATTACCCACCAAGTACACCCAGGTCCCTGAGCAAAGACAATCCCACGAATGGGTTTGCCTTTTCCCAAGGGAGGAGCAATCCACACTGCCTTCCCCAGCCACTTCCCCATGTGCACTACAGGGACCTTATCTCCTCCCACAGTATGTAGGGGTTTTGTTTGGGCAGGACCAGGACGGTTAGCAGACCCTCTGGTGTTAACTAGCCAAGTGGCTTCTGCTAAATTTGTATCCCAATGCTTCCATGTCCCACTGCCTAGCGCTCTCAACATAGTCTTCAACAGTCCATTATATCTCTCAATTTTTCCAGATGCTTGCGGGTGATAGGGGATGTGGTACACCCACTCAATGCCGTGTTTCTTTGCCCAGGAGCTTATGAGGTTATTTTGGAAATGAGTCCCATTGTCTGATTCAATTCTTTCTGGGGTACCGTGTCGCCATAGAATTTGCCTTTCGAGGCCTAAGATGGTGTTTCGGGCAGTGGCATGGTTTACAGGATATGTTTCTAGCCAACCAGTAGTTGCTTCCACCATCGTATGTAGCGCTTGCCTTGGCATGTTCGTGGCAGTGGTCCAATGTAGTCAGTTTGCCAGGCCTCACCATATCGAAAGCCCAGCCACCGCCCTCTGTTCCAGGAAGACTTTAATCTGGTGGCTCGTTTGATTGCAGCACATGTTTCACATTCATGAGTGACCTGTGTGATGGCCTCCATGGTCAGGTCCACCCCTCGATCACGAGCCCATCTATATGTTGCATCTCTCCCTAGATGTCCCGATGTCTCATGGGCCCAGCGAGCTACAAATAGCTCACCCTTACGCTCCCAGTCCAGGTCCACCTGAGCTACTTCTATTTTGGCAGCCTTGTCTACCTGTTCATTGTTTCGATGTTCTTCAGTGGCACGGCTTTTGGGCATGTGAGCATCTACATGACGTACCTTTAGAGTCATGTGTTCTACACGGGCAGCAACGTCCTGCCACAATGCTGCTGCCCAGATGGGTTTACCCCTGCGTTGCCAATTGGTCTTCTTCCACTGCTGTAGCCACTCCCATAGGGCATTAGCCACCATCCAGGAGTCGGTATAGAGGTAGAGTACCGGCCACATTTCTCGTTCAGCAATATCTAGGGCTAGTTGGATGGCTTTCACTTCTGCAAACTGACTTGACTCGCCTTCTCCTTCAGTGGCCTCAATGACTTGTGTGGGACTCCACACAGCAGCTTTCCACTTCCGATGGTTCCCTACCACATGACAGGATCCATCAGTAAACAAAGCATAACGCCTTTCGTATTCTGATAACTCATTATATGGTGGTGCCTCTTGGGCACAAGCCACCTCCTCAGGTGATGCTCCAAAATCTCTGCCTTCTGGCCAGTCCATGATCTCTTCCAGAATTCCTGGGTGGTTGGATTTCCCCAGTCGAGCTCGTTGCGTGATCAATGCTATCCACTTACTCCATGTAGCGCTGGTTGCATGATGTGTAGAGGGGATGTTTCCTTTGAACATCCAGTGTAGCACGGGCAATCGTGGTGCCAAGAGAAGATATGCTTCTGTACCAACAACTTCTGAAGCGGCTCGAACCCCCTCATGTGCTGCTAGTATCTCTTTTTCAGTCGGGGTGTAGTGGGCTTCTGATCCTCGGTACCCCCGGCTCCAAAACCCTAATGGTCGACCTCGGTGACGTGCGGAAAACAGACTCCACAATCAGTGAGATTGTAAAGTAGGTATGTTTATTCAGCACTGGGCCGCACGGGGGGTAGTCCCACCAAAGTCGTGCGCGCCGCACTCGGCAGTTTGTCTCAAGTTTATACAGTCAAGTGTTACATATTCACAATACACCTATACATATGCATGACCTATCCCCGCTTCATATTAAAATTAGCTCCGAGAGGTCATTTCCATAGTCTCCTCTCAACTGCGCTTGCGCAGTGCCTCTTTATGGTGGTCGTCTGGTGGTCGCAGAGATGAAGATAGATGACTCCTCTTCGTCACCGCTAGTAACCTTTTTTCTTGCGCAGGCTCAGGGATTTCTTGGTATTCACCCAAGCCGCAAGACCAGTCTTAGCTGGCTCTTGGGGCCTGCTCCTGCTTCTTATCAGGAGCTGTCTTTACCTCATTGGCTGGTCCTTGGGACTAGCTCTTCTTATCAAAGACTGTCTTTGCCTCAGCTAATTTCAACAATGTAAGCGCTAAACATCATCCTTCATCCCCCCTTATTATGTCTACTGAGATTCTTTTGACTCCCCTTGTCTCATCGGGTTTCTCCTGGTGTTTTCTGCCAGAGGCTCCAGGTGAGACCATGCTCCCCAGCTGCAGTGTAGAGTACATTTTGTACATCTGGTCCTGTCCGGACAGGCCCAAGAGCTACTGCACGAGCTATTTCCTGTCTGATATGCTCAAAGGCTTGTTGTTGTTCAGGGCCCCATTCAAAATAGTTCTTTTTCCGCGTTACTCGATAGAGAGGGCTCACAAGCTGACTATAACCTTGAATATGCATTCTCCAGAACCCCACAAGGCCTAGGAAAGCTTGTGTTTCTTTCTTGTTAGCTGGTGGAGACATAGTTGCTATCTTGTTGACCACATCCATAGGCACATGATGGTGTCCATCCTGCCATTTTATTCCCAAGAACTGAATCTCCTGTGCAGGTCCCTTGACCTTGCTTTTCTTTATGGTGAAACCAGCTTTCAGAAGAATCTGAATTACTCTTTTTCCCTTGTCAAACACTTCTTCTGCCTCGTTGCCCCACACGATGATGTCATCTATGTATTGTAAATGTTCAGGGGCATCGCCTTGTTCCAGTGCCATTTGGATTAGTCCGTGACAAATGGTAGGGCTGTGCTTCCACCCCTGGGGCAGTCGATTCCAGGTGTATTGGACACCTCTCCACGTGAAAGCAAACTGTGGCCTGCACTCTGCTGCCAAAGGAATGGAGAAAAACGCATTGGCAATATTAATTGTAGCATACCACGTGGCTGCCTTTGATGCCAGTTCATATTGGAGCTCTAACATGTCTGGTACAGCAGCACTCAGTGGTGTTGTCACTTCATTCAGGCCACGATAATCTACTGTTAACCTCCACCCTCCATCAGACTTTTGCACTGGCCATTTAGGACTATTAAAAGGTGAATGAGTCTTGCTGATGACTCCTTGGCTCTCTAGTTGATGAATCAGCTCATGGATGGGAGCCAGGGAGTCTCGGTTTGTCCGATATTGCCGGCGGTGCACCGTCCTGGTAGCGGTTGGCACCTGCTGTTCTTCAACTTGCAGCAATCCCACAATGAAGGGATCTTCTGAGAGGCCAGGCAGGGTAGATAGCTGTTTGATCTTCTCTATGTTTACAGTGGCTACACCAAAAGCCCATTGGTACCCCTTTGGGTCCTTGAAATACCCTCTCTTGAGGTAGTCTATGCCAAGGATACAAGGGGCCTCTGGGCCAGTCACAGTGGGGTGCTTTTCCCACTTGTCCCCTGTCAAGCTCACCTCAGCCTCCAATATAGTCAATTCTTGGCATCCCCCTGTCACTCCAGAGATCCAGATGGGTTCTGTGCCCCTGTACCCTGATGGCACCAGCGTACACTGTGCACCGGTGTCTACCAAAGCCTTATACTTCTGTGGGTCTGATGTGCCAGGCCATCGAATCCACACAGTCCAGTATATCCGGTCATCCCTTTCCTCCTCCTGGCCGAAGGCAAGGACCCTCTATTGCTGTTCCTCATCAGAGTATTCACTGTCTGACCCTTGCGGTGCCAGACCAGAAGTCCCCTCACCAGAGTCAAGGGAGGTCGTTTCAGTTCTTCTATGCCTGGAGGATCGCCGATTGCTTTCTTGGGCCTCTACAGCAACGACATTGACAGCCTTCTTCTTGGGTGACCCCTTCTTAACAGCTGTCTTCCCTCTCAGTTCACGTACACGGGCTTCCAGCTTAAAGGTGGGTTCACCATCCCACTTCCTCATGTCCTCCCCTTGGTCACGCAGGAAGAACCAGAGTGCACCACATGGCATATGCCTCAGGCTCCCTTTCCCTCTGACCGGGGCAGGAGAGGACTGATTTCTTGGAGCGTCCCTAAGAGCCAAGGCACTGTCCTGTAGGGATGAGGAGACACAGAGATTTTCTTCAAAGTTTTGGAGCCAAGACGACACTTTCTCCACAGTTGGTGTTTCCATATCTGGGCAATACATTGCTGCCAAGCTGTTAGAATATGACGCTGGGGCACCTTGAATTACCTTTCTCCACATGGCCCGTGTGCACAGGACATCCTCTGGATCTTTTGAGACTTCCTCATCATCTAGATCACTGTAGATGACTTCCACCACTGCTAACTCTCTCAGGTACTGGATGCCTTCATCTGCGGTAGTCCACTTTCCTGAGGAGTTCACAAGATCTTCCTTGAATGGATATCTTGCCCTCACACTTGAGAGGAGCCAGCTCCAGAGACTGCAAATTGCTGCCTCTTTTCCAATTCCTCTTTCAATTCCCCGGTTTCTAGCGAGGGATCCCAGCTGTTGGGCTTCCTTGCCTTCCAGTTGCTGACTGTCGGCCCCGTTATCCCAGCATCGGAGCAGCCAGGCAGCAATCCGCTCACCTGGCTGGCGGCTGTAGTCTTTCCGCAGGTCCCGAAGGTTTGAGGATATCAGGGACTGGGTAGTTTCTGCTTCCTGTTTAAGTTCCCTCACTCCTTCCTCCAATTTCTTTATCGAAGGACCAGCTTCTAGATTAAGCCTTTCCTCTTCTTCTTCTTCTTCCCTCACTAATCGATGGTATGGACCTGTTGATCTCCTTGTCCACTGTTTCTTTTTCACTATTGGGGCAATTACTGTAGTTGTTGTTGTTGTTTGGGTCCCTGCCTCGAGCATGGTGTCCTCAGATGCAGTCTGGGTCCCTGCCTCAACCGTGGTCCTCTGAGAGTGTTGAACTATGGCTTGGTAGGCATAGGCCAGGCCCCAGTACAGTGCGAGAAGCTGCTGGTTTTCATTGGGATAGGCAAGGCACCCTTCTATCAGGTGGCGTGTCAGCTTGCCAGGGTTACTTGCCTGTTCAGGTGTAAAGTCCCAGATTATGGGAGGTGATAACTGTCCTAGGAATCTGCCCAAAGCCTTCCATATACCCTGCCACCCAGGGACCGGTCGCTTGAGGGCACATTTCAGTATTGCCTCACCCGAGACTTGTCTTCTCTTATACCAGGATGAGACCAGTTTCCACAATACCCATAATATACCACCAGTATTAATTATTGGTATTGAACAGCTCACATAAGGGTGAACAAGGACCTTGGGAGCCTGCATAATAAAACCATTCACATCAATGCCCGGTAGGGAGAGGGAAATGTGTTCCCTCATCTCCTCCACAAGATAGCTCCCGCAGCACAACAAAGCCATCAGTGCCAGGGCAAAGCACACAGCCATTATTTGCGTTACCACGTTCCCAACTCAGCAAGGTAGAGATAAGCAAGCAGCCAACAAGCTCCGTGACCCGCACAGGAGCTTGCCACTTAATAACTAGCTATAGCACATTTAATGCAAAACTGCCGTTGTCGTGCCCCACATTGGGCGCCAAAAAGGACTGTAGTGGGTTGACCCTGGCTGGATGCCAGGTGCCCACCAAAGCTGCTCTATCACTCCCCCTTCTCAGCTGGACAGGGGGGAGAAAATATAACAAAAGGCTCGTGGGTCAAGATAAGGACAGTTTAATAAAGTGAAAGCAAAGGTCGCGCATGAAAGCAAAGAAAAACAAATGATATTATTCTCTACTTCCCATCAGCAGGCGATGTCTAGCCACTTCCTGGGAAGCAGGGCTTCAGAACGCGTAGTGGTTGCTCCGGAAGACAAAAATGCCCCCTTCCGTCTCCCTTTACTTAGCTTTTATATCTGAGCTGACGCCATATGGTATGGAATATCTGTTTGGTTAGTTTAGGTCAGCTGTCCTGGTTATGTCCCCTCCCGAGATCTTGCCCAGCCCCAGCCTGCCATTGAGGGGGGGGGCAAAAATGTTGGAGAGACAGCCTTGATGCTGTGCCAGCACTGCTCAGCAGTAGCCAAAACACTGGTGTGTTATCAACACCTTTCTAGCTACTGATGCAGAGCACAGTGCTATGAGGGCTGCTATGGGGAGAATTAACTCCATCTCAGCCAGACCCAATACATTGGTCGAGATAAACTGCCGAATTGAGGTTTCTTGTGCCAAGTTCCCTTTATCGTGGAATGCACACCTGTGTTTTTCTAATTGGCTTTATTATCATCTTTCTTTTTTTTGTCTTCTTGTTTATTCTGTTCAAGGTCTTCTAAAGGCGTCTGCAATGCTCTTGTGACTGACGTTACCTAAATATGTGTCCACACTGCCTGTTTGCAGCGAGCACCAAGCTGGACCAGCTGGTGAGTAGGGGACCCATGGGGTGGCTAAGGGGACCTGGGATCCAGGCAGGGGTGCTGGTAGACAGAGAGGCCATGCTGGTACTCAGGATCCATGAATGTGCATGTGCTTGTGAACCCGGAGTGTCATGTGTCTGTGCCTGCGCTAGTGACCTTCAGTCTCTGCTAGCCCAAGAGGAGCACACCCTGTACATGGGTGCTGCTAAAGGCAACGCCTTGTCTGTGGCAGTCTCTGTGTGTGAGAGAGAAAGAGAGATGTGTGCTCAGCTTCACCACTGATGCCGCATCCCTCACTCTGGGCAGAGGCTCCGGGTCCCTGGGCACGGGGCTGGGCTCCAGCATCCAGGCAGGAGGGGCCTGAGCCTGAGCAGCTGGCAGAGGCAGCCACACTCTTAACATCACTTAACACTTGTTACATTCTCATTTTGAATTGTACTTACTGAATATATATTATATGAAGCCTTTTCTGCCTCTGTGTGTTTGCAGACTAAGTATAAAATGGAACTCACTTTTGGATACAGTGAAAATATGGGACCGCAGAGTATGCTGAGATGCCTATTTTATTTGTGGTGCAGCACATTTCTGTCCTCCACCATTCCTTCCACAGTTTTGTCTAAAGCGTGATACTGGATGAGAGGAGTCTGGTGTCCTGAGGAATGTAACAGTAGCTGCTCAGCTGCAGCTACTCAGCCAGCCAAAAATACTCAATGGCAAAGATGACAATTTCTTCCTCTCTTTTGCCTTCACCTCACTTGAGGGCAGGTATTCTAAATGGCCATACTTAATTCATGTCTATAGTTAACAGCAAATTGTTGACAAAGATTATCTTTCATTTCTTTTGTCTCACAATTTTATACAGCCATTTGGAAGAGGCATCTTAGATTCTGAGAAATCAAGCTTTAGGAAAGGAATTCTAACTTACTAAATTGGTCCTACATCTTATTTACTAATCTGTCATTATTTAATCTCTTTTTATTTCAGCTTTAATAAATATTCCAAATGTAACTGAGATAAAGGAAGACATGAACCTTAGCTTGACTCTAATACAGAACTCAAAAACAGGAGGATTTTTGGTACATATTGAGGATGTATTCAATAGACAGTCCAAGCTGAATGTATTTTATTCTGCAGCATAGATTAATACATATTTTGCATATTTTAAAATATTTCATCCCACTGTCATTACCTAGGGTCCAAAATCAGGAAAATTACAAATTGTCTCCTTCTGCATTTATTTAAAGATCCTATGGAAGAGTATAGAATGAAATACTCTGTAATTTAAGTCAGATAACATAGGCAAGAATATTTCCACCATGGACATCTGTAAGGTAGTCTTATATAGTTCTGGTTATGCTTTCAAAAGACAGTACGGGATCTCTCCTCCACCGTAAGCACTTGCACAGTGACTGTTCTCCTGAGATTTCAAGATTTCCAGTCCTGTGGATCTGCCTTTTCCTTTAGCAATATGATTTATTTAGTTAGTGAGCTGGAGGAGGATTCGTTTTCTACATGTATATTCTGCAAATCACTCTCCTTGGAGCCTGTAAAACAGATTTCATCATAGAAAGGAAGTTAATGCCCGTTTAATATGCTTTTTTACAATCTTTACCATAAGCATGAAAACCGTTGGAGTATAGGTGTATTCCAGTTTATAATGCACACATTGTAGGCACGTGGAATAATTAAACAAAACAATAAACTACAGGCAAATGAGCTTTGAGACTCACTTTAAGCTTTGTATTTCTCTGTTGTATAATAAAATTATTCAAATATTTATTAACTTCATTACCATACAGCCCAATTCATTGAAGTACTTAATAGGTCTAATTCTAAGCTTTCCAGGAGCTTTCTTGGAGTTAGTGTATTGGGTTTGCATGGGAAAGGTTTTGGTAGCTGGGGGGGCTACAGGGGTGGCCCTGGAAAGTAGAACAAAAGGCCCCACTGAAATTGAAATTGACTAAAGGGGTCTGATCCATGGTCAGTGTTTGTTGTGTAAAGAGAAATGTGGGAATTCTACCTTCTTGTTTGTCTAGGTCAAATGACAAGGGGAAGTCTAGGCTCTTGGGACGTAAATTAACATTTGAGACTGATTGGAGGAATTATGAAAACAACTAATCAGTCAGATTGTTGGGTATTGTTACAGATGCACGACTAACCAAATCCAACAGGTGTTAAAACTCAGATTTATTCTTCAGCAAAAGTTAGTTAGAAGTCCAGTAACATTTTATAAAACCACAGGCTCAATGACGTAAAGAGAATTAATACTACATGGCCGACTTAAGAATTCCCAAGATTTAAAGTGATCGCTAAAATGCGCGTATCACTCACCTAAAAGCTGAGGGCTCTCTCCCTCGAGGAGTTACCTCAGGCGGTGCCCCGGCCCGAGGGGGAGTCCCCGACTGCAGACCCGCTGCTCCGAGGAGGACTGCCAACGTGTCCTCCGGCGGGACCCCGTTTCTACCCCTGTCGAATCTGACCTGTGGTCATTTAATTCTATTGGCTAGGAGGGTCACCTCGGTGTACCTGGCGCATCTCGACTGGCCAGTTCAAATTTCAACCTGCAGCCTCCAGGGTTTCCTTCCCCTTCTCCCTTCCTGGAGAAGTTTCGTTTCCTGCTGGCAGGATGAGGGGGTGGGGGGGGTGGGGGGAATGTACTGCCACAGGTATTGACCCTGGCTGGATGCCAGGTGCCCACCAAAGCCATTCTATCACTCCACCCTCCTCAGCTGGACAGGGGAGAGAAAATATAACAAAGGGCTCGTGGGTCAAGATAAGGACAGGGAGAGATCACTCAGCCAGTTACTGTCACAGGCAAAACAGACTCAGCTTGGGGAAAATTAACTCAATTTATTACCAATCAACCAGAGTAGGGTAATGAGAAATAAAACCAAATCTCAAAACACCTTCCCTCCACCCCTCCTTTCTTCCCAGGCACAACTTCACTCCCGGATTCTCTACCTACCCCCCCCAGCGGTGCAGGGGGACAAGGAATGGGGTTTACGGTCAGTTCATCACACGTTATTTTCTGCCGCTTCATCCTCCTCAGGGGGAGGACTCATCACACTCTTCCCCTGCTCCAGCGTGGGGTCCCACCCATGGGAGACAGTCCTCCACGAACTTCTCCAACGTGGGTCCTTCCCACAGGCTGCAGTTCTTCACGAACTGCTCCAGCATGGGTCCCTTCCACAGCGTGCAGTCCTTCAGGAGCACACTGCTCCAGCGTGGGTCCCCCACGGGGTCACAAGTCCTGCCAGCAAACCTGCTCCAATGTGGGCTCCTCTCTCCACAGATCTGCAGGTCCTGCCAGGAGCCTGCTCCAGCGTGGGATTCCCACAGGGTCACAGACTCCTTTGGGAACCCACCTGCTCTGGCGTGGGGTCCTCCACGGGCTGCAGGTGGATATCTGCTCCGCCATGGACCTCCACGGGCTGCAGGGGGACAGCCTGCCTCACCATGGTCTTCACCACGGGCTGCAGGGGAATCTCAGCTCTGGTGCCTGGAGCACCTCCTCCCCCTCCTTCTTCACTGACCTTGGTGTCTGCAGGTTTGTTTCTCTTACATGTTCTCACTCCTCTCTCCGGCTGCAGTTTCTGTGCTGCCACAACTCTTTTTCCTTCTTAAATATGTTATCACAGGGGCACTACCACTATCGCTGATTGGCTCGGCCTTGGCCAGCAGTGGGTCTGTCTTAGAGCCGGTTGGTATTGGGTCTGTTGGACATAGGGGAAGCTTCTAGTAGCTTCTCACAGAAGCCACCCCTGTAACCCCCCCCACTACCAAAACCTTGCCACACAAACCCAATATAGAAGGCTGGCCCAAATGTTGATTTCATGTTTATCTTTATTTCTTAATTCCAAGGATACTCTTTGCACTCTTTTTCCTATCTCCTTCACAAGCATGACATTTTTGTGGTCTATGTTTTACTGAATAGGCTGGACTATTGATCTGTGTGTCATTGTTCTCTCGAGAAAACTATTGCAAGTTTGATGTGACAACTTAGTTTCCCGTCTGGAAGCATCATTCTCTGCCACTAACATGCCACGTTGACTCATCCTCTGTGCCTTTACAGATAACCAACTGACAACTTGTAGTTAATGGTCTCTCACATGTGTTAAATGTTGGCTTCTCTCCCCAGGTTATTCTGTTGCTGTTCTCTCAACTCAGAGCTCTGTCTGTTTTGTTACTGGCGCACCAAGATTCAACTACGCTGGCAGAGTAGTGGTTTTTGGTGTTGACAGCCATGGTAATATCGCAATTGTGCAGTCCCAGAGAGGCGAGCAGGTAAGTATATTTTGGTCATGAATGCAGATTTTGCAGGCATCTTTTTATTGACACAGCAGTAAATTGCAATGCTTTTTTTTTTTTAATTCCTCTTTCTTGCAATGCATTTAGAATCCCACTTGCGCTTTTCTCTGCCACTAGACTATTTCAATGAGATTAACTGCAACTCTTAAACAGTATTTTAGGAAGTCATTCAATTAGTGGTAAAAGATAATCTACAAAGCCACTTAATGTATCATGCTGTCAACACTTCTAATTGGGAGAGACTCAGGGAGCTACACTCTGCCTGAGAAGTTGTGAAGATGATATCAAGAGAGATTTGGAAGCTCATTCTCTTTTTCTCCATTTGGGAAAGAGCAGAAAGTTTAGAGGGGTTTGGTTTTGGTTTGGCTTGTTTGTAAGACAAATCTGAGAGTAAATCAGAGCTTGGGTAGTTTCATATGCACAGTTTAACATTAAAAAAAAAATACCTCTCATAGCTTATTCTCTGTTTGCATTCTTACTGTCGAGTGGTAAAACCATAGCAGTAGCTACTGGGTGGAAACAGTGGACATATAGTAAGGATATGATTCTTCAAACACTGGAGTATGTTATATAGTAATTTCCTTCCAGCGGGCAATTTCATTCATTAGTATTGGACTATTTCTGGGTGTAAGAGTTTTCTGAGTCAGGTGCTGAAACATGCTTTACAAAATCTACATACAAACACAACTCTCTTACTACTGATTTCAGATTGGCTCCTATTTTGGCAGTGTGGTGTGTTCAGTGGATGTTAACAGGGATTCTGTGACAGATGTGCTCCTTGTGGGTGCACCAATGTTTATGAATGACCTGAAGAAAGAGGAAGGGAGAGTATACATATTTTCCATCACAAAGGTAAGAATGGCACTGTAGCAAAGCTGGAATTGGCTTTCTGCCTCCCCATCCATGATAAGTGATGATATTTTCATTTGCAGCTGGAGGGATTTGCTGTTGTTCCCTAGACTATAGTTTTACCAAGGATAAAGCAGTCCAAACTGCAATAGTACTTAGTGGCAATGTCTGTTCTGTTAAATCAGAGAGTGATCAGAAGAGCGATTCCTGGCCCCATGGCCAACTGGTGCAGACTTGCTCAAGCCGGCATTGTTTCAGGCTAGCTTCTTTCAAAGCAGACTGGCCACATGCATGCTAAAAAGCCTTCGGCCCTGGATCTCTTCAGAGTCCCTAAGTCACTATTTAGTGTATCTTTTTCAAAGTGTTTGAAATACTGTGAGTGGCATTTTTGTAACGAAAAACAGAGCGTGTGCTTTGCCCAGGGTGTGGCATAAGCACAGGGGTAAATGGTGTCAAGCCTGCCTGGTTTAGAGAACTGCGGATGGAGCCCTGCCCAGTGTGATCTTGCCCATTCTGCTTTTCAGGAACAGCTGCAAACTTTCTCCAGAACCGCTTGTGCATGTAATCTGGGACTAAGCCAGCTGGAACAGACCAAAATGGAGCCAATAAGCAAGTTAATAGCTAAGCACTATTAGTGATCAGGGGCCTGCTGCTCTAGGTGGCTCCCTGGTCCTGGTTTTAGGCACTGTACGCAAATATAACACAAGGTTGACTATTTCTCTGAAAAACTTAGATCGGAGCTTTTGCTAATTAATTGTTTGCCATTTGATTTTGGCAAATCTGTTCAACACCCAACAGTATTCCCAAAACAGTTCTAATAAATGCTCTTCTGCCAGTCTTCTGCATTGTTTTATAGACTTTCACACTGGATGGTTGCTATTACTCATGTTGTCATCTTTGTCAGCAAAACCATCTTATTTGTCTGATGCTTAACTGACTGTGTTTTTTATTCAGACCTGTGGTAGGTGTTTTCCGAATATCTGTATTAACAGTCCTGAAGCCTCTGGCACTTTTGAACAGCCTCACAATCAGTTGTGGATGTCTGGATATGCAAAGTAAATTAATACCTGCTATCCATCAGAGAAAACAGAACACGGTCTTTTTACTAGGTAAATTGCAATCAAATTGTCCTGGTTTCAGCTGGGATAGAGTTAACTGTCTTCCTAGTAGCTGGTACAGTGCTATGTTTTGAGTTCAGTATGTGAAGAATGTTGATAACACTGATGTTTTCAGTTGTTGCTCAGTAGTGTTTAGACTAATGTCAAGGATTTTTCAGCTTCTCATGCCCAGCCAGTGAGAAAGCTGGAGGGGCACAAGAAGTTGGCACAGGACACAGCCAGGGCACCTGACCCAAACTGGCCAACGGTGTATTCCATACCATGTGACGTCCCATCCAGTTTAGGAACGGGGAAGTGGGGGGGGGCAGGGATTCACCGCTCGGGGACTGGCTGGGTGTCGGTCGGCGGGTGGTGAGCAATTGCACTGTGCATCATTTGTACATTCCAATCCTTTCATTATTGCTGTTGTCATTTTATTAGTGTTATCATTATCATTATTAGTTTCTTCTTTTCTGTTCTATTAAACCGTTCTTATCTCAACCCACGGGTTTTGCTTCTTTTCCCGATTTTCTCCCCCATCCCACTGAGTGGGGGGGAGTGAGTGAGCGGCTGCGTGGTGTTTAGTTGCTGGCTGGGGTTAAACCACGACACAAATAAATAGAGAGGAAGGACCATCCTCTTCAACAGCAGCTCATAGTCAGATCATCCTGCAGTAACAGGAAACTGTACCCTAAGGCAATTTCAAGGTAGATGGAGGTGCTGGAAGTGATACTGCTGGCAACTGACATTGGTCTTTGTGACTGTGGAATTAGACACAAAATATCAAAGAAAAGGAAAATGGAAGGATTTTTTTTTTCATGTTTTGAAAACTGAAGAAATTGGAAGACTATCCTTACAACTTTTAGACTTTGTTAAATGTTAAGTTTAAAATTATTTAAAGTTAAATAATATATTAAGTTAAGAATAATGAGAGAATGATTTTTATTTTTATTAAAAGAACCTGGATTTATGCAACTTGTCTATGTTATACTTTTCTACCCATTTTTAATAAATAACTTGGCTGGTATTTCTAAAATTTTAAGCACAGCATGATAACTGAGGTTAAAGATGAGAATGATATTTGCCAGACAGTTGAATTTAAGTTAGTGTAAATGTGGTTATTATAATTATATATTATAAAGATCTCCAATTTTTCTTTCTTCATTGGCACTGGAGAAGTCAGGAGTTTAGCATTTGGACATGTTTTTTGCATTAGTTTAGTTAGGAAATTGCATTTCTGTTTCAAAAAATTATGTCCAGTTACATAATTTCCATTCCCTCTGCATAAAAGCTGGTAATTCAAAACTGGAAACTGTATTTTTCAATGTATTGTGAAACTTTCAGAACAGTCAGATGAGGACGGTGAGAGCATTTAAGCTTCATACATATGATTATATTTGCTGTTGTTACCGAAATCCGGAATAAAACTCCTTAACAGCAATGAGAAGTTAAGAAGCAGGCACTCCTTTATTGCAGCACTGGGCACACGGGGGATTGCTCCACCTATCGTGTGCACCTGTCTAGTCTAACTGTGCAGGTTAAATACACACCTGTTATACATATTCACTAAATTTCTGGAAAATGTTATGCATAATCATTAACTTTCTGATAAATCATTAGCATATGTAAATGTCTCTTCACGCAGGCGCAGTGAAGGTCTCTGGTGGTCTTCAGGAGCCCTCTGGTGGTCTTCCATAGTCTTCCTCACTTGTCCGCTTCTTGACCTCTCTTAGGTGATTCTGCACAGTACGATTCTTACCATCATCTATATTAGTTTACATAAAAATGCATACTATGTCTATTCTTAAATTTAACCTTTCTAATAATTGGTCCTTCAGTCACACCATCTTATTAATATTCTTATGTTAAAACAATCATTGGTTAATCTCACTTAACTCTACTGATTGGAATCCTCGATAATAAGATCGAGATGGGAAGGGTAAGGGTTTTCCAAGCAGCAAACTAGTGTCCATAGTGGTTTCATAAAACAAAACACTACGAACCAACAAATCTTTGTCAAAGTTTCTGTGGTTAACTGATTTTAGACAATACTTGAATTCTTATGGTTACACATAGTACATTTTCTACAGTTCCTATGACTACATTTCAAACTTAACACTCCCATACCTATGCTTCACAATTTTCTACTTCTTAATCAAACCAAACTCTTTTATATAATCAAATTTTGTTTATCAAAATATTTGCAACACTGTTAGCGCTTCGCATAGCATGCTTTAATTTTGCTGTGTAATGCTTGCCAAGACTCTGAGACATAATGCAAACTGAACAGGCAATTGTCGTGGTTTAACCCCAGCCAGCAACTAAGCACCATGCAGCCGCTCACTCGCCTCCCTCACAGTGGGATGGGGGAGAGAATCAGAAGGGTAAAAGTGAGAAAACTCATGGGTTGAGATAAAGACAGTTTAATAGGTCAAGCAAAAGCTGTGCATGCAAGCAAAGCAAAGCAAGGAATTCATTCACTACTTCCCATTGGCAGGCAGGTGTTCAGCCATCTCCAGGAAAGCAGGGCTCCATCATGTGTAACGGTTACTTGGGAAGACAAACGCCATCACTCCAAATGTCCCCCCCTTCCTTCTTCTTCCCCCAGCTTTATATGCTGAGCATGACGTCATATGGTATGGAATATCCCTTTGGTCAGTTGGGGTCAGCTGTCCCAGCTGTGTCCCCTCCCAACTTGTGCACCCCCAGCCTACTCGCTGTTGGGGTGGTGTGAGAAGCAGAAAAGGCCTTGACTCTGTGTAAGCACTGTTCAGCAATAATGAAAACATCTTGACATTATCAACACTGTTTTCAGCACAAATCCAAAACATAGCCCCATACTAGCTACCATGAAGAAAAATAAGAAAATTAACTCTATCCCAGCCAAAACCAGCACAGCAATACAATGGGGAAGGAATTCAGGGTTGAGCAGTCCAAGAAGAATATATTGGAAAACAAAACCAAAAAACAATCCACATAGATACTGCTCCTATGTCTAATCTGATGAAATGATAGTTGCGTGTTTTCTTTTTCTTCCCCCCCCCCCCCCCCCCCCCAAAAAGGGAATTTTGGATCAACAAGAACTCTTAGAAAGGTCCATGGGGGTCAGAAAACGCTCGCTTTGGATCAGTGATCGCAACGCTTGCAGACATTGGTTTGGATGGCTTTGTCGTGGTCGAGACGGACAAACGACATGTACGCATTCTTATAGTACAAGCAAAGAAGCCTTTTTTTATTACTACAAGCCAGCAAATTTATACCCATTATACTTGTTACCTTGTACATATGTCTGTCCCTTATTGGTCAGAAAGTTGTCAGAAGTTGTTTTTCTCACCCCTCATTGGGTGACTTTTTCAGGTTCCTTATCACAACTGCAAACGGTCAACACATTCCTTAAACTTAGTTTCCCAGGCATGCTTCTCATCCTTTCTTGTTCTCTCACGGGAACCCTGTAATCTTGTCAAGGTCAATATCCTCCCCAGGCTCCTCGGTCCAGCCGAGGTCCTCCACAATTCCCCCTTTTTGTTTTTTGCGCCAAATATGCCATGTGAATTGTCCGCTGCAGGGCCCTTTGCAGCAAGGACAGCACACATGGGAGGATGCTCAGTGCAATGATAATGATTGCCAATATTAATAATCCTGTTTTCAATACTCCCTTTAACCACCCTCCAATCCCCCATTGAGAGAACAAGCCATCCAACCCAAAAAACCCAACATCTTCTGTCAGCTTCTGCACCTCCTTTCGCAGCTGTTGGATACTCTGGGACACTGACACCGAATGATCTGATAGGTTCATACAACACATACTATTAAGGTTTTCACAACTGTGGCCATGGGCCAACAATAGAAAATCAATAGCTGCTCTTTTTTATAGCGTAGCATGGCATATAGAATCTATATCTAGCAATAATCCAGAAAGAGCTTGTGATGTAGCATTGCTTTGCATGTTTAGCCAGCATTCCTCTTGGCCCGTAGCATTTGCAAGCGTTTTACCCACACGTTCATCTTGGGCTGCGATGGTACCCATATTGCAACCACTACTCTGAGGAGACTGTAGCAGGCGATGACACTTCTAAGTAGGGTTTTACCAGTCGTGCCGGCACCCATTGCAGTCCAGTATCTGTGGAGACACAAGCATAACCTCGACCCCAGGTTAATAAGTCACAAGGTGCAGACCATTGACCTGTCTGCAGGTCCCGTATCTGAACCTTAACCCCGGGGGTCACACCAGATATACTTGTCAATGACCCAAAATGACGCAGCATTGGTGGTTGTTGAACATCATCAGTGACCTGCAAAAAATTTAATACATACGTGGCCTTGTTAAGTCAAGCCTCCAGGCCCTCACCCATCATTCCCCCTTTCTGTTTTTGAAGCATATGCTTTAGAGTTCCATGGGCGCGCTCTACAATGCCTTGTCCTGTGGGAGAATGAGGGATACTGGTGACATGGGTAATTCCCCAAAGCTGCAAAAAGGTAGTCACCTTGGTAGAAAGATAGGCTGGACTGTTGTCAGTCTTAATCTGCTGAGGTACACCAGCCACAGAAAACGCTCGTTGCCAGTGTCGAATAACATCCCTGGCGGCTTCACCTGTATGAGCGGTGGCAATAACAACAGAAGAAAAAGTATCAATAGACACATGCACATATTTCAACCACCCAAACTCAGGAATATGTGTCACGTCAGTCTGCCAGATTTGCAAGGCTCGAAGGCCTCTAGGGTTGGTTCCATAATAATGAGGTACATGGTGGCCCTGACAGTCAGGGAACGCGGTGACGATGGCATGAGCCTCAGAGTTCGACAATCGAAATTGCCGCTTTAAGGCCCGATGTCCTTGGTGAAAAAAACTATGAGCTTCGATCGCCTGTTGTCTCACATTTGGTACTGGACCTATTGCCACCCCCGATACGAGAGCATCTGCACGAGCATTCCCTTCCACAATAAAACCAGGCAAGCTTGTGTGGCTTTTAATATGCATGACATAATATGGGGAGCGGCGTTCCTGAATCTCCATCCATAACAGCTTCAACACCCCAAATAACTTTTCATTTCCCACCTGACCAAGCACAGCCTTATCCAATCTTTGAACCAAACCCGCCACATAAGCTGAATCGGTGACAACGTTTACAGGATCTGGAAAATGTTGAAACACCATCACCATTGCTCGAAGTTCTACAACTTGAGGGGAGCCTTCTTGCTGTTCTATCTTCTGTTGCCATTGCTGGCCATCATGCCACACAATGGCTGCTTTTCCTGTTTTTCCTGAACCGTCGGTGAACACCGTGGGACCAATCACTGGCTCTGATTGACTTAGTTGCTTTTGTGCAAAGCGTATTTGACTTCCCATTTTAATTAACGGATGAGAGGGAAGATGATACCCAATTTTCCCAGTATAATTTGCCAAGGCTGCTTGCAATGCAGAGCTATTAGCGAGACACCATTCAAAATAATTAGTTTTAACAGGCACAGTGATACATTCCGGGTCCCTGGCTATCAATTCCATACATCAAACTCGGGTCTTTATGATAATTTGGGCTAAAAGCTCAAAAAGACCTGGGGCGGTTTTGTTTGGTCTGAACGGTAAGAAGGCCCATTCTAACACGTGCAATGGATCTGGCCAATCAGAATTCCATTGTGCGATCATGGCAAAAGGTACCAATTTGTCTATTAATACAAAAACCTGAATTGAAACTGTCAGATCAATTCTCCACACATGTCTATGCACAATTGCTTGCTCTACTTCTGTAATTACTTGTTTTGCCTCAGGGGTTAATGCCCGTGGTGCAGCAATATCCGTATCACCCTTCAATAAATCCAAAAGTGGCTGTAATTTCGATGATGGCAACCCTAAATAGGGTCGAACCCAATTGATCACTCTGGCCAATTTTTGTACATCATTTAAAGTTTTTATCTCCAATTGTAACTGAATGGGTTGTGGTGCAACCGTCTGATTTAATATTTTCATACCCAAATACAGCCACGGCTGTTGACGCTGTACCTTTTCAGGTGCAATAACTAGGCCTAATCGCTGTAGTGAATCACGTGCTGTGACTTCCATTTCGCTTAACATCTGTTGAGATGGAGCGGCTAACAAAATGTCATCCATATAATGATAACAATAACATGTTGGGAATGCAGCACTAACTGGACTTAAGGCCTTTGCCACAAACCACTGACAAATGGTGGGAGAATTTTTCATTCCCTGAGGCAAAACTTTCCAATGATACCTTTTCGCCGGCTCACTGTTGTTCACTGAGGGTACAGTGAAAGCAAACTTCTCCATATCAGGTGCGGCTAAAGAGATGGTGAAAAACCAATCTTTTAAGTCCATTACAATAATTTCCCATTGCATTGGAATCATAGTTGGAGAAGGTAACCCTGGCTGCAATGCCCCCATGGTTGCTATTACCTCATTAATCTTTCGTAAATCATGTAATAGCCTCCATTTTCCAGATTTCTTTTTGATCACAAACACTGGTGTGTTCCATGGGCTATGAGAGGCCTCAATATGTCCTGCGGCCAATTGTTCTGCAGCTAAAGATTTCAAGGCGAGGAGTTTTTCTTGATTGAGGGGCCACTCACTGATCCACCCACACTGGTTTATCTGTTAACCAGGTCAGTGCCAGTGTCGGGCGCTCCACGCCCTGCAGCACAGTGGCCCCTATGAAAAATCCATGGTAAGACACACCCCCCATTGATCCAACACATCTCGACCCCATAAATTAAGTGGCAAAGTGGTGACATATGGCCTCACAGTGGCTTTCTGTCCCTCTGGGTTGCTTATTAGCACAGGTTTTGCTGCAATAAAACTATTTGAAACTCCACCTACACCCAACACTCCTTCCGCATTTACAACCACGAGGCCACGAGGAGGGCCAGTTACGCTGCGCTATGATGGTCATATCAGCCCCAGAGTCCAGCAAACCTATCAATTTTATCTGTGATGGGGATGCATTTGCCATAGTGAGGATACAGGTCATTTCTGGCCTGCTTTCTGTAATGCGTTGCGACCAAAATACCTGCGGCTTTCCAGTGGACCCAAAACCTTGAGTACCACGAATTACCTGTTCTGTCGCAGGCACACAGCTCATAAATGGTACGAGTTGAGCAATTCGTGTGCCTCCTTTTATAGTGACTGGAGGGGTTGCAGTAGATACCATTGCACATATTTGCCCGTGATAATCAGCATCAATAACTCCCACATGCACCATTAACCCTTGCAAAGTACTACTTGATCGTCCTATTAGTAAGGCACTTAATCCTTTACCAATCGGTCCCCAGGCTTCCAGGGGCACGTTATGCACTCCTTGGGTAGATAAAGTTACTGTGTGGGCGGTGCATACATCCATCCCGGCTGCTCCTTGGGTTTGTCCCCGTAACTTGTCACAAAGGCTTGTGGTGTCTGCGCTGGCTGTTGTACCAGAAAGGGGTTGCTGGAGTGGTAGGGCATTTGTGTCTGCACGTGCCCCTTCGTGCTCTTTCTGCCGTTTCCCGACTGGAGGGGTTGACCGTTAGCATGAAATTTAGATTTACATTGCTTTGCAAAGTGTCCCAGCTTTCCGCACTTGAGACATGTAGCTGCTCCCACGGCCACCTGCTCGGCTCCTCCTTTTCTATTTTTAGCGGGACAGTTAGCCTTGACATGTCCAGTCTGCCCGCAGCAGTAACATTTCTGATTAGACATACGCATTGCAGACATAGCTGTAGCTAATGCAGACATTTTGTGTTCAACAGAGCCCACCTTTCCACAAGCCGTAATCATTGCTTCTAGGGTTGGATCCCCAGGGAGTGTCTCAATCACCTTTTGACAATCTGCGTTAGCATTGTCACGGGCTAACTGTTTTACCAGCATTTCTCGTATATGTGCATCAAATACCTGCCGCTCTATAGCCCCCATCAATTTCTCTACAAACGACAGAAACGGCTCTTTAGCCCCCTGTTTAATCATGGTATATCTTGCCTTAGGCTCCGCCAGCTCCGCCGTTTGGAGCAAAGCTTCTACACCAATAGTCTTTACTTGCTCCAATACAGGTGGATGCCATTGAGCCTGATGTTGAGGATTATTAAATTGACCAGTCCCAGTCAGAACATCAGCTCCGTTACCATAACGTGGATCAGTTTGTGAAAGCTGCAAATTGTGTACTGCTTGCGCCTCTGCTCTCTGAGTCCAGATACTACGAAAAACGGCGCATTGCACAGGTTGGAAAATAATTTGAGCAATTTGAGCAATATCATAAGGTGTCATTTCTTCCATAGTTAATAGGCGTATTAATTGCATAACTGCGGGGGAGTTGGGACCATATTGCGCAGTTGCCTTTTGTAAATCCTGTATAATTTTCCACGAATATGGTCTATGTTCATCCATAATTCCTTGTCCTGGATCACCCCGTACCACGGGGAAAGCCATCGCCCCAGTCCCCCTTAAATTCGTTTCACCGGAGTTGCCTGCTGTTACAGGAACGTTAATTTGCTCGGATAGGTCCCAATTTCCTTCTTGCAGAGCTCGAGCTTTCACCTGCTGCCAGAATTTCAGGGGGTTGTGGGGACTGACAGTAATTCGAGCTGGCGGAAGGACCCAGGGCTGTCCTCGGCAACGCGAGCCCCTCCTTCGGTGTTCCCGCAGGCCCCCCAGATTCAGGATCCCCCATATTATTGTCCATGGGATCATCCCAATCCTCTGATGTTTCGGCTGGCAGAGGGGGGTACAGGCATGAGGTCCCCTGTTCCCCTCCCCGCGCCCGGGGGGGGCTATTCATCCCTTCTTGATCCTCTGAATCAGGCGGCAAGGGGGGGGCGGACGGGTTAACCGGAGCCTCTGCCGTTTCAGCGGGGCATACGTCACTACCAGGAAGCAAGTCCTGGGGCCGCTTATATGTTCTATCTTTAATAGTCCGAGGATGTCCCGAGGGCTGCTCATCATCAGAGTCATCAACGAAAGGGTTCTTTTGTCGGCCCCGTGGCTTTGGCCGCCCTGCGCGCTTGCCAGAGGACTGGGCAACAGACCCCACGTCCTCTGTGGGAGAGGACTGCCCTCCCCCCACGATAGGGACGTCTGGCTCCTTCATCCTATCCCTTTGTTCTCTAATGTCTTTGACGGTTTCAAGGAGCTGGCGCCACGTCGTCAGGAGGCTGGCTGCCTCCTTAGGCCCTCGGGACGCACTGTCAAACAGCTTGTCCCCGAGTCCTTGCCACACAGGCACACTAAATGCAGTCACTGTATCTGCTTTATATCCGTGTTGCTTGCCCCATAAGAGCATTTTCCGCAACATCAACTCTTCTACTTTAAGTCCTCTCTTTTGCAATATTACTTTCCACATATTTACAATTCCGGCGTCCTCTTTACTGAGGGTCCCGCCCATGTTCCCGGCAGCTCACCTGTTTATCTCCAGGTATCAAGTATCGGTCCGGACTAGCAGCTCTTCCCGCTGCTCTCAAGCTATGCCGGGGCTCCATCTCCACTGCTCTCCTCGCAGTCACAAGCATTATTTACAGCATCACGTCGGGGTCACAAATTGTCGCGGTTGAGACGGACAAACGACATGTACTCATTCTTATAGTACAAGCAAAGAAGGTTTTTTTTATTACTACAAGCCAGCAAATTTATACCCATTATACTTGTTACCTTGTACATATGTCTGTCCCTTATTGGTCAGAAAGTTGTCAGAAGTTGTTTTTCTCACCCCTCATTGGGTGACTTTTTCAGGTTCCTTATCACAACTGCAAACGGTCAACACATTCCTTAAACTTAGTTTCCCAGGCATGCTTCTCATCCTTTCTTGTTCTCTCACGGGAACACTGTAATCTTGTCAAGGTCAATATCCTCCCCAGGCCCCTCGGTCCAGCCGAGGTCCTCCACATGGCTTTAATGATATTTGTATTGGGTCTGGCTGAGATGGAGTTAATTCTCCCCATAGCAGCCCTCATAGCGCTGTGCTCTGCATTGGTAGCTAGAAAGGTGTTGATAACACACCAGTGTTTTGGCTACTGCTGAGCAGTGCTGGCACAGCATCAAGGCTGTCTCTCCAACATTTTTGCCCCCCCTCAATGGCAGGCTGGGGCTGGGCAAGATCTCGGGAGGGGACATAACCAGGACAGCTGACCTAAACTAACCAAACAGATATTCCATACCATATGACATCAGCTCAGATATAAAAGCTAAGTGAAGGGGGGCATTTTTGTCTTCTGGAGCAACCACTACGAGTACTGAAGCCCTGCTTCCCAGGAAGTGGCCAGACATCACCTGTTGATGGGAAGTAGAGAATAACATCATTTGTTTTTCTTTGCTTTCGTGCGTGACCTTTGCTTTCACTTTATTAAACTGTCCTTATCTTGACCCACGAGCCTTTTGTTATATTTTCTCCCCCCTGTCCAGCTGAGGAGGGGGAGTGATAGAGTGGCTTTGGTGGGCACCTGGTGTCCAGCCAGGGTCAACCCACCACAGTCCTTTTTGGCGCCCAACGGAAAGTGGACTACCGCAGATGAAGGCATCCAGTACCTGAGAGAGTTAGCAGTGGTGGAAGTCATCTACAGTGATCTAGATGATGAGGAAGTCTCAAAAGATCCAGAGGATGTCCTGTGCACACGGGCCATGTGGAGAAAGGTAATTCAAGGTGCCCCAGCGTCATATTCTAACAGCTTGGCAGCAACGTATTGCCCAGATATGGAAACACCAGCTGTGGAGAAAGTGTCGTCTTGGCTCCAAAACTTTGAAGAAAATCTCTGTGTCTCCTCATCCCTACAGGACAGTGCCTTGGCTCTTAGGGACGCTCCAAGAAATCAGTCGTCTCCTGCCCCGGTCAGAGGGAAGGGGAGCCCGAGGCGGAGGAAAGGGATGACTGGATATACTGGACTGTGTGGATTCGATGGCCTGGCACATCAGACCCACAGAAGTATAAGGCTTTGGTAGACACCGGTGCACAGTGTACGCTGGTGCCATCAGTGTACAGGGGCACAGAACCCATCTGGATCTCTGGAGTGACAGGGGGATGCCAAGAATTGACTATATTGGAGGCTGAGGTGAGCTTGACGGGGACAAGTGGGAAAAGCACCCCATTGTGACTGGCCCAGAGGCCCCTTGTATCCTTGGCATAGACTACCTCAAGAGAGGGCATTTCAAGGACCCAAAGGGGTACCAATGGGCTTTTGGTGTAGCCACTGTAAACATAGAGAAGATCAAACAGCTATCTACCCTGCCTGGCCTCTCAGAAGATCCCTTCATTGTGGGATTGCTGCAAGTTGAAGAACAGCAGGTGCCAACCGCTACCAGGATGGTGCACTGGCAGCAATATCGCACAAACCGAGACTCCCTGGCTCCCATCCATGAGCTGATTCATCAATTGGAGAGCCAAGGAGTCATCAGCAAGACTCATTCACCTTTTAAGAATCCCATATGGCCAGTGCAAAAGTCTGATGGAGGATGGAGGTTAACAGTAGACTATTGCAGCCTGAACAAAGTGACACCACCGAGTGCTGCTGTACCAGATATGTTTTAGAGCTCCAATATGAACTGGCATCAAAGGCAGCCACGTGGTATGCTACAATTAATATTGCCAATGCGTTTTTCTCCATTCCTTTGGCAGCAGAGTGCAGGCCACAGTTTGCTTTCACGTGGAGAGGTGTCCAATACACCTGGAATCAACTGCCCCAGGGGTGGAAGCACAGCCCTACCATTTGTCACGGACTAATCCAAATGGCACTGGAACAATATTGTAATAGGTGCACCACTGTAAAAACCAAAACTCTGGAGCAATTTACACTTACAAAAGGTTTCAAAAGACTGTAATTACCAAATATTCTCAGGTAAATAACTTTGATGCATGTTGTACTCAGTGCCTTTAGATCTGCTAGAGGAAACCAGAAGGATTTTCTATCTATTTATTGGCTACTATTACATCCTCTTAAAGGATTAATGTTATCCTCATGGCTTATTTCAAGTTTTGTGCCTCTCCTTACTTCAGCTGTCAGCATGTCCTGGATGATGTTGTGGTGCTTATAGCTGAAGTGTACAGAGGAAAAGGACTTGGAGGATGCTCTGTCTGAGCCTCTTATAATTTTTAGTGCCTGTATATGAAGTCAGCTGATTTCCTATACATTTTTTGACACCCATTATTCAGGTTTTTAGACCTGATATGCAACAATGAAGATTGGATAAATCCCAGCTCTGTAAATTATAAATATGTAGTATTAAAGGAAAATACTTTCAAGGGTCTTTGTGTATCATGTTGATGCCTTGAACAAAGGCAGGAGAAGGAAAATTTTACTGTATCGCTCTACTAACGAACTTTTGCTTGCTTGAATAACTTTGAAATTTTGGTATGTACTAATTAGATAAGAAAATCTTGAGCTTTGTCAATGGTACGTGCTAAAGGCACCAACAGACAGGAGGCCTCGGGCCTGATGTGCGTCAACAGACAAGAAGCCTTGGGCCTTGATGATAAGCTTTGAGTTCTGCTGAGTTTTTGTAATTAAAACTTGCCAAGGCCAGCTAACTAGGAGAAAGAGATGACCCACACTGCGCATGACCAAAGGGTGAACCCTGTGTAAATGATAATATGAATATGTATGACTGGAATAAAATAAATTTTGCTTGCTGTAGGTAACGGTGTGCACGATAGGTGGAGCGATCCCCCGTGCACCCAGCGCTGCAATAAAGAATGCCTGCTTTCTAAAACTCCAAAATCAAGTCTTAGAGAGTTTCTTTGTCTGGCACACACTCACACACACTCACTCCCTGTGCACACCATATGCTAATATAATGGTAATTTTAATGTCACTTTCTATGCAGACTTTCTGGTTGCAGAAATTATTTCTTATAAGTCCTGTTAAGCTTCCTATTCTTTGAGTTGCTCAATGTGAGATGGAAAAAGTTTCCAGTAAGTACTAGCTGGCATACAGCAGTCAGTTAATTGATGTACTCCCAAGAAAGAAAAATCTAGTCCATTGTCAGCTCCAACAGGGGAGGAAAAAGTGCTTAAAAGCATCTGAGAAAAAATCCACAAAAGCATTTTGTTTAAACAATGCATTGTGTACACAGGGAATATCAATGAAAATCCATTGCTTAGGCTGCTGTCTACAGACTTAAGCACCCTTGTGGCAAACTCAGTAATTGAACTCTTTCCCAGAAAATTTTAGGATCAGATTCTGCTTTTGGACAACAGCTCCAATTCTTTGGAAGATCAATAGATGGCCATAGAGACTTAGATGACGATGACATTACTGACATATCAGTTGGTGCTGATGGAAATGTGGTTCTGCTATGGTTGGTAAACTCTTTTAGAAAGGAAGCACTTGATTCAGATGCAAGTTGAGCATTTAGTTTATTAAACAGCAAAACAAACAAACCAAAAAGCTCTTTCATTCTATGTGTTCAGAGCCTTCATCGCTGCTATCATAGCTAGCTAAAAACCAGCATTAGACTAAACCTCTTTTAAGTATTATCCTGGTTTCGGCTGGGATAGAGTTAATTTTCTTCTTAGTAGCGGGTACAGTATGTTTTGGATTTAGTGTGAGAATAATGTTGATAACACACTGATGTTTTAGTTGTTGCTAAGTAGCACTTAGGATAAGTTAAGGATTTTTCAGTTTCCCATGCTCTGCCAGCAAGCAGGTGTACAAGATGCTGGGAGGGAGCATAGACAGCTGACCCAAACTAGCCAAAGGGATATTCCATACCATAAAACGTCATGCTCAGTATATAAACTGGCAGAAGTTGGCCGGGAGGGGCAGATCGCTGCTTGGGCATCGGTCAGTGGGTGGCGAGCAATCGCATTGTGCATCACTTGTTTTTTTTCTTGGTTTTGTATTTTTATTTTTATTTGTATTTTATTATATTCCTTTTCATTATTTTTGTTACCAAAATCCGGAATAAAACTCCTTAACACCAATGTGAAGTTAAGAAGCAGGCACTTCGTTTATCGCAGCGCTGGGGACACGGGAGATTGCTCCTCCAAAGGTGTGTCCAACTTAGTATCAAAATCCATCAGTTTTTATAAACTTTTTCTGTCAGGTCATTGTTACATAAGCTCTTTACATAAAAATGCATACTATGCTCGCTCTTAAATTTAACCTTTATAATGATTGGTCCTTTGATTATATAACCTTATCAATATTCTTATTTAAAAAACAATCATTGGTCAGTTACACTTAGCTCTACTGATTGGAATCTTCGATACTCAGATCGAGATGGGAAGGGTAAGGGGGTTTCCAAGCAGCATAACTGGTGTCCATGACGGTTTCCTTAGTTTCTTGAAACAAAACATAGAAAACCCAGTAACTTCCTGGTGAGGTTTCCATGGTTAGCTATTTCAAACTTTAACAATATTAAGGTTCCTATAGTCACACATAACACAGTTCCTAAAGTTTCTATGGCTACATTTCAAACTTAATCCTATACATTATGCTTCACAATCTTACATCTTAATCAAACCTAACTCTTCTATGTGATTAAATTTTGATTTCTTTACCAGAATATTTGCAACATTTTCCCCCTTTGAAAGTTTTGAAAATCATTTCAATACTTTCATCTTTTCTGTTTGAGGCTACTAATTTTTTAGTAGTCTCACTTGAACAGAGATTGTGTCACAGTTCGTTTAAGACAGCCAAAAGTGACACAGATTATAACAATGATAACTATCAGAATTATATTTTGTAAAAGCTCAGTCAACCATCCAGTCAGAGAAAATCTAAAGTTTTAAAATATTTTGTTTAGCTAAAAACTTTCTATGTTTGATCTTAATTCTCTACTGTTTTGAGCTACATGTTTTATTCTGTCTATCTGATGATTTAGATCATCTGTCACATTTGGTATGTAGATATAACGTAAATCATTTAAAAGTCCAATGTACCTACATACTCCATGTTTTTTAATAATAATAAGTCTAAAGTTAATCGATTTTGCAATGTCATTTTACTAGTAGCTTGTATTTATACATTGACTTTATTTAACCCACTTTAAATAACATTAGCTAATGTTTCTATTTGGAATGAAAGACTGTGAAGAGTCATCTTATTTTGAAGAGTTATTAACTGTGGTAAAAATATAGATTTTAATACCCATCTGTGGCAGTATTGTGGCAGTGCATCCCGCCCCCCCCATCCTGCCAGCAGGAAACGAAACTTCTCCAGGAAGGGAGAAGGGGAAGGAAACCCTGGAGGCTGCAGGTTGAAATTTGAACTGGCCAGTCGAGATGCGCCAGGTACACCAAGGTGACCCTCCTGGCCAATAGAATTCAATGACCACACGTCAGATTTGACAGGGGTATAAACGGGGTCCCGCCAGAGGACACGTTGGCAGTCCCCCTCGGAGCAGGAGCAGCGGGTCTGCAGTCGGGGACTCCCCCTCGGGCTGGGGCACCGCCCAAGGTAACTCCTCGAGGGAGAGAGCCCTCAGCTTTTAGGTGAGTGATACGCGCATTTTGAGCCATCACTTTAAATCTTGGGGATTCTTAAGTTGGCCGTGTAGTATTAATTCTCTTTACATCATTGAGCCTGTGGTTTTATACAATGTTACCGGACTTCTATCTAACTTTTGCTGAAGAATAAATCTGAGTTTTAACACCTGTTGGATTTGGTTAGTCATGCATCCGTAACACCATCTTATTTTAGTTCTAATACTTGGCAATTGCCAGGTATCGTATCATCTTTTCAATTTACCCAATTCCACCATCAAGGCAGCAAGGGAGATTTCTTCCAGAGAGGGTATAGAGTTATTAAGTCTAAAGTCCATTATTTGCTTTTGTCCTTCATAAAAAGGTGAGTGGATCATATATCATCACTATTCACCCAAACAGTTAACCCTAAACTTTTCACCTGTCCTTTAATACAATCAATTCCAAGCTAAATTTTTTCCATTATTAAGAGGGGACCAAATATAATTTAAAATATTATTATAATTTCTACAAATACATCCCCATCTTAGAGCTTTAGCTACTAGATAAAGTCTTTGGAATTTTGGGTCAGAGGAGTTACAAGTATAAACTTTCATACAGTTCTATTTAGGATGTGTGATTTTCTCTGTTTGTCTAAACCAATCTAAATTTCCATAGATGGTCCTGACTCTGGGTGGATCTAACAAGGATCCTGGAACTCCAGTAAATTCTAAACATTGTTTTATATTTTAAATATGATCCCAAGTTCCTTTTTGCACTTGTCTCTATGGTTTTGGCAATTGGCAGCCCCAAGGGGTGTTTGTACAAGTTTCTCCCGAAGGGCAATAAATTAATTCTTTTGTCCATGAGGTGGATGGTTTGGTAATGTTATAATTCAAAATGCTATAATTCCTTCTTTCAAATTTAAAAAAATAATTGCCTTTTAAATCCATCCAATTTAATTTGCTGTTTTAGGGTGGTTTCGAGGATTCCCAAGAAGGCGAACACACACACACACTGACTATAAGGGGAAAAAGCAAGCATTTATTAACTACAGATGTGCGTTATGCTAAGGGTATCTTGTAATGCAAATTAACATACCGACCCGAGGACTGTAAGGAAGATGGACCATCCGTACATTCTTGTGCCGTCTTGCGCCGCGAGCTCAGCCCAGCAATCGGTAGGTGTCAGCTTTACGTGGGTGTCCCCACGGAGGCAACGGTGGCATCGCCATACACCAGCCCGATGCTCTTTGGAAAAATCCTGGTATTTATACATTTGCAGAGGAACAGGTTTCGGCACACGTGGCCAGCGGGTGCCAAAACACGCCTCGGTTGTAACATAGGGAGCCTATGACGCATGCGCTTGCTGGCCAGGCGCGCTGCACGAGCCATAGGCACCCTGTCTATTGGTTCATGGGCTTTGTACATGCAGCATATTGTCATCATCCAGCAGTCACGCACCAATCATGCACACAGCTGTGCTGTGCAACAGCCTGTTACCCATCCTCCCCCAGTACTGCTCAGCTCTCTTATCTCTGTGGTCAGCATTCCAAGCAACAAACCATCCATTTTCTGTGCTGACTGCATTTTCCTCGGCTATCTACCTCTCCCCCAGTGTTCATCCACAGACCAAAATCCCATTTTTTAACCCATTCGTATACATTTGCTAAATGATTCTCATTGTTCTACATCTTTTCTCAAGTTTTCGTTAAATTCAATGTCAATATTCTCCATGGAACTAGATTTTCATCTGACTTTGGAATCAGAAGGCAGGCTATTACTGAGGTTAAATTTTGTGTCTTTACAAAACTTTGAATCAATTACAAAACTAGATTTTTTTTTTTATCAAAATTAGAAAAACTGTTAATATCAAGATTAATATCTCTAACAATAATTGTTTCATTTTGTTTATCTTATGTTTAGAACCCCTCAAAAAAAAAACTTAAACCCTATAACACACAAAAAGATTACTGCCCTTGACAATATTCCTAATAGCAACCCCAGTATTATAAACTTTACACAATTGTTTTCCCAAATAGATAACATGAAACTTATTTATAGATTTTCAATTTCAAAGGGCCAGTTTCTTTAGACTTCCACTTTCCTGTTCGTACTTTCTTTATTCTTGAATAATGAAGCCAAGGTTCTTTTCCCAGACCTTTACTGCTATAAGTGTTGTTAAAATGACTTGATACAGTCATAGAATCATAGAAGAATCATAGAATCATTTAGGTTGGAAAAGACCTTCAAGTTCATCGAGTCCAACTGTCATCCATGCCCATTAAGCCATGTTCTGGAGTACCCCGTGTACTCGCTTTTTGAATACTTCCAGGGATGGTGACTCAACCACTTCCCTGGGCAGCCTATTCCAATGTCTGACAACCCTCTCAGTAAAGAAATTTTTCCTAATATCTAACCTAAACCTCCCCTGCCTCAACTTGAGGCCATTTCCTCTTGTCCTATCTCCAGCCACCTGACAGAAGAGACCAGCAACCACCTCACTACAACCCCCTTTCAGGTAGTTGTAGAGAGCGATAAGGTCTCCCCTCAGCCTCCTCTTCTCTAGACTAAACAGCCCCAGCTCCCTCAGCTGCTCTTCATAAGACTTGTGCTCCAGGCCCCTCACCAGCTTGGTTGCCCTTCTCTGGACACGCTCCAGCACCTCAATGTCTTTCCTGTAGTGAGGGGCCCAAAACTGAACACAGGACTCGAGGTGCGGCCTCACCAGTGCCGAATACAGGGGAACAATCACCTCCCTGTTCCTGCTGGCCACACTATTTCTGATGCAGGCCAGGATGCCATTGGCCTTCTTGGCCACCTGGGCACCCTGCTGGCTCATATTCAGCCGGCTGTCAACCATCACCCCCAGGTCTTTCTCTGCTGGGCAGCTTTCCAGCCACTCTTCCCCAAGCCTGTAGCGCTGCATGGGGTTGCCGTGACCGAAGTGCAGGACCCGGCACTTGGCCTTGTTGAACTTCATACAATTGGCCTCAGCCCATCGATCCAGTGGTCCTTTCCACTTCTCAGTGATTTTATATATATTCAATCTCCTGGTCGGAAGGGATGCGCTGCTATGTCCAATTCTAAGGGTCCAGCTGTGGAGACATACTGATGAAGTTCTTGAAAAGAATTTCTTAAAGAAATCATAACACCCTTTAAAAACATATCTCAAAAGGCACTCAAGATACTCAGAACATAGGACTCTTGATATGGTCTTTCATACAACATTTCATAATGACTTAAATTTTCTTTCTCTTCTGGCTATACTCTGATTCTTAATAGAGCCCTGGGTAATGCTTTAACCCATGTGAGTGAGGTTTCCTGACAAATTTTACTCAACTGTTGCTTAAGGGTATAGTTCATACTTTCTATTTTTTTTTTCACTTGCTTGTGGTCTATATGGGGTGTGATAGTCTCAATCTATAGATAATACTTTGCTCAACTTGTCTCATAATCTTTGCTATAAAATGAGGGCCATTGTCAGATGACATTCCTACAGGCACCCCAAATTTTGATATTATCTCTTTGAGCAAGACTTTAACTACTTCTCTTGCTTTGTTGGTGCAACAAGGGAAAGCCTCAGGCCACCCAGTAAAGATGTCAACTAAAACTAGGATATATCCTTCTTTTCAAGGCAACTCTGTAAAATCAATTTGCTAATATTCTCCTAAAAAATTTCCTTATTTAATAATTCCAAAGATAATCTTATTACTGATTTGGGGATAATTTTATATATATAAATTTCACATCTGCTTATAATTGTTTAAATAATCTTTGTCATATTTTACTTTCTGTTCCCCAATATACTTTGTTATGTTCAGCTCGGGCAATTTTTCTCATTATTGTGGGTGGGACTATTATTTGACCTATCGGTGTTACAGCCTATCCTGTTTCATTTTGTTAGCCTGCAATTTAATAATTAATTCTTCATCTTTTTCATTATAATTTGGAGTTTCTTTAGGCAATTTTACACTTTTCTCTGAAACTAGTGTTAGGATGCCTTTTTCTGCAGCCTCTTTAGCAGCTTTATCAGCCAATCGGTTACCTCTTTCAGGAACAGTCTTACCCAACTGATGTGCTTTACAGTGCATTATCACGACTGCTGTTGGTTTTTGAATGGCTTCTAACAATTTTAGTATTTGTTCTGCATGCTGAATGGTGGTTCCTTGTGCAGATAACAGTCCTCTTCCTCTCCATATTGCTCCATGTGTATGTATTACTCCAAAAGCACTTCGAGTCTGTCCAAATGTTGACTTGTTTTTCTTGACTTAGTTCCAGTGCTCGAGCAAGAGCTATCAATTCAGCCTTTTGGGCAGATATATTCGAAGGCAAAGCTCACGATTCAATTACCTCCTCAGTAGTAGTTATTGCATATCTTGATAAACGTTTTCCTTCACGGATGAAACTGCTTCCGTTGGTATATAGTTCCCAATCTCTTTCTTTCAGTGGTGCATCTCAGAGATCCGGTCGGCTGGAGTAAACTCCTTCGATTGTCTGCAAGCAGTCATGTTCCAGTTCTCCTTTAACTTGATCAGTTGTTGAAAACACAGCAGGGTTAACGATGGTAGTAGTTTTTAAGTAAACATCATCTTGTTCCAGCAGCACCACTTGGTATTTCAGTATTCTACTAGGGGATAACCAATGCCCCCTTTCTGTTTTAGCACAATAGTTATCATATCAGGAACATACAGAGTAATCCTTTGTCCTCAGGTGAACTTACGAGCTTCCTGGATCAGTAGCACAGTTGTAGCGATGGCTCTCAGACAACCAGGCCATCCCAGACTCACATTATCTAATTGCTTCGAGAAGTAGGCCACAGCTCACCAACTTGGCCCTAAATATTGGGCCAGGATACCCAGAGCTATACCTCTTCTTTCACGAGTAAAGAGTTCAAATGCCTTTGTGAGATCTGGCAGTGCTAGGGCTGGCGCCCCTATTACAGCCTGTTTCAATTCTTTGAAAGTAGCTTTCTCGGCATCAGTCCAATCCATTGTTTGAGGTTTTGAGCTGCTCGTATAAAGGTCAGACCAGCAAGCCACAATTTATTATTTACAGGTGACACCACTCAACCATTCCCAGAAATGCTTATAATTAATTTTTTTGAGTCTTAGGTTCGGGGAGGCGACAAATTGTCTCTTTTCTTTCAGTTGTTAATTGTCTCTGTCCTTTTAGGATTTTAAAACCCAAATAAGTTTCTTCTTTCTGGGTTATTTGGGTTTTCTCTTTTGACACTCAATATCCACTGATTCCCCAAAAGTTCAAAAAGTTAATAGTTAACTTTGTGCATTGTTCTTCCATCTCAGCTGCAATTAACAGATCATCCATATATTTCAACAAGATTTCTTGATTATTTTCTTTCTTCCAAATCTCTAATTCTCATGCCAATTGATTTCCAAAAATGGTAAGACTATTCTTAAAGCCTTGAGGCAAGACTGTCCATGTATATTGTGTTTTTCTCCCAGTCTCAGGATTTTCCCATTCAAAAGCAAAAAGCTCTTGACTTTTGGGATCCAAGGGAATACAGAAAAAGGCATCTTTTAAGTTTAACACTGTGAACCATTCTTGTTTCTCTGTTAGGGTTGTTAACAAAGTATAAGGATTTGCTACTACCGGATGAATATCCGGTATATTGATTTATTGCTCTGAGGTCTTAAACTAACCTGTAATCTTTTCCATTAGCCTTTTAACAGGCAAGATTGGGGTGTTATATTTGGATTCACATTCTATTAATGATTTATATCTTAAAAATTTTTGTATTATCAATACTAACCCTTTCCGACTTTCCAGTTTTAGGGGGTATTGTTTAATTTTTACCAGATTCGATCCTGGCTTTAAATCAATTCTCACAGGTTCTGCTTTTTGGATTTACCAGGAACTTCCCAGTCCAGACGATTAGAATTACAACATTATTTACTTTGACTGGTATAATCTTCTGCTTTCAGTAACCATCCTGTAACAACAAAGCCACTGCTTTGATATGTTTAGTTTCTGGAACTAAAATTTTAATCTCTCCATTTTTAAATTTAATTTCTGCTTCCAATTTCTCAAATAGATCTCTCCTTAACAGGGGTTTAGGAGAATTTGGCACATACAGAAACTGCTGAGTGACCCATTGTTTTCCTAATTTCATTGTTAAAGATTTAAAGAAGGGTCTAGTTTCTCGTTCACTTGTTGCACCAACACCACCAATTTCTTCAAAACTTAACTCTCCCTCTAAGGTATTTAAAACTGAAAAGGTGACTCTAGTGTCAATTCAAATTCAATTTTCTGTTCTCCCAGTTTAGCTGTAACCAGAGGTTCTACTGGGAGACTCCCCTCTGGTCCTTGTCAGATACTTTCACTTAAAAGAAAAAACAAATCTACATATGGCACTTTATTCCATTTACTCTCTCTCCTACAAAACAACATTAATTGCAATATAGTATTATAACTCAAAGTTCTGTTTGTTTACCATTTTTCCTGCAATTCACCCCGATGTGCCAATAAACATCCCAACGGTGATGTTTTTGGTATCTTTTCATCAGCAGTTATATTTCCTACACTCTTATTCTTAAACAATTTTGCTAATGCCATTATACTTATATACATTTAAATACCAAATATCAAATACCAAATATCAAACAAATGCAAATGACAATTGTCCCAAATACACAAATGTCCAACCCAGCAATAGCTTTTGCTTATGACTTACGGGCAGACGCCTAGGCTTCCAAAGCAAACGGGTACCCTCTGAGCCCCAACCCTGTGAAGCTTTCGCCGCGCCTTACGGGCAGGCTATCCAAACAAATTTCAAAGAAGAAATGCCTTACCCTTTCTCCAGGGAACGTTGCAAGGATCTTTATGAGTCGAGAGCGATGGTTCTCCCCAAGAATCCCTCGGTGCCGGCTGGAGTTCGATCACCACTCGATCTCGTCCAGTATCACTCGCAAGGTCCCATCTGGGGTGCCAAAACTGTTACCGAAATCCGGAATAAAACTCCTTAACACCAGTGTGAAGTTAAGAAGCAGGCACTTCATTTATCGCAGCGCTGGGGACACGGGAGATTGCTCCTCCAAAGGTGCGTCCAACTTAGTATCAAAATCCATCAGTTTTTATAAACTTTTTCTGTCAGGTCATTGTTACATAAGCTCTTTACATAAAAATGCATACTATGCTCGCTCTTAAATTTAACCTTTATAATGATTGGTCCTTTGATTATATAACCTTATCAATATTCTTATTTAAAAAACAATCATTGGTCAGTTACACTTAGCTCTACTGATTGGAATCTTCGATACTCAGATCGAGATGGGAAGGGTAAGGGGGTTTCCAAGCAGCATAACTGGTGTCCATGACGGTTTCCTTAGTTTCTTGAAACAAAACATAGAAAACCCAGTAACTTCCTGGTGAGGTTTCCATGGTTAGCTATTTCAAACTTTAACAATATTAAGGTTCCTATAGTCACACATAACACAGTTCCTAAAGTTTCTATGGCTACATTTCAAACTTAACAATCCTATACATTATGCTTCACAATCTTACATCTTAATCAAACCTAACTCTTCTATGTGATTAAATTCTGATTTCTTTACCAAAATATTTGCAACAGGGGAGCAGTGAGGATCCTGCAGCAGGCTGTGCCACTGGGAAGCAGAGTTCAGCTGTTCAGGCAGCACATATGTAGTCATATTTTTGAGTTACGGCCTAGCCGTGGTGATACTGCTCAGTTCAGGGTTAAACATGATGCATTGTCCTTTAAGGAGGACCAGTACTCAATAGCTTCACTAGGCAAGCCTGATTACTTTGTATAAACTATGCATGCTTTGCTAACGACTATGCCCTTGAAGAGGGAACTAAAGACTGATAAAAGGAAACATCCTGCCCCAGAAGGCACCGGGAAGGCCGGATGACTGCCAAAGAAGCATGAACTAAGGGGAAGGTAAAGGCGGCAGGGGGACATCTTGACCACGTACTCAATTCAAGGCTGGAAGAAATTGCCCCCCAACACCTGCAAGGAGCATGCATGCTAATTTACATAACAAGTGAGGCTAATTTAAATATAACTGACCAATAGTAGATGAGAGGGTGATTACTAACCAATGAATGTAAATTTAGGTGGGTTTTTACTGATCATGTAACAGAATAGATATGTTGTAGTTCTTTGGTGTGGTGTGCCAGCTTTGTGGAGTTACTACCTGGCACCCATCTCTGCGCAGACATGAAATAAACAAATATCTTGGCTCTGTGTGTAAGATTGGCTCATTGCACACCGGGTACCGAAACCCACTTGTGGGACAACACATATTCCAAGTCTATATGCAGATATACGCATGCATGTACAGTGCACAGAGAGACAGGGCTGCCTTTTCCTGGATCTGCCATCCCAGTCTGCCGCCTGCTCTCTGCTCACCTTCCCACCAGCGTGGAGCTCTTGAAAATTCAGCAAAAAGTGACTCTGACAGTACATAATCAAGCTCTTGCACTTTAAGACGACGCTAATTCCATTTGGTTTTAAGAAACACCGTCACAAAGTTTTTCATGTCAAAGGGTTTAGAAAGCAGAGGGTTTAAGAGCATACGTAGGAAATGTCTTGCTGTGCTTGTTATTTGTTGTTGGCTAGAGGCAATATTTTCATGATCCACAGCTGGTCTAGTACCTCTGTTTACAACAACGGACTTTATTTTCCAACAGCAAACAGCATTTTGTTGTCAGCAGCAAAACCAGAAGAATAATGTTCAATGTGATATTGAGAAATAAAAAGGAAAATGCATATAACACCAGAATCCAGGCTACATTTTCAGACAACTTGTTTTTTGCTTCATTGTCTTTACTGGTATGTGGTACCCATCCTCACTGTTTCTGTTATTGCCACTGATTTTCCAGCTTCTCAGGGAATTTTTTTTTCTTTCTAGTAGTGCCTATCCCAGGAAAGGAGAATGTGTGTGCAAATCTCTCTCCCAATTTATTTTCTTGGATACCAGAATTATTCCCTTTGGCATATCAGTTTGTTTAGGTCAAGGAGAGACACTGCCAACTCAGCATAAAAGTTGGCAACCTGTTGAGTTTTACCTCACCTCAGTATTTCAGTCATCTTTTCCTCATTTTAGAGCTTGGCACCCACATCTTCTGCTTGACTCCCAGCAACATGCCTGAATGCAGTTGCTGTGCCACAGGGAATTCATATTTGATAAATCAAGCATGCAGCATTGATGCGGCCTTAAAGCATAGAAATAGTTTTACTGCCAAGGCCATGTATTCCAGCTAGAAAGTTAATCAGATTGAAATGATTGCTATACCAGAAGCTCTTCTAATGAATTTTGTCTTAGAAAAAAGAAAGGAATTATACAGACTATTTTGGGGAGCGCAGTAAATCTATAATCTCAACTGTTGCTCCCAAACTATTAATGTAGGATGAAATTCAGACTTCAGTGCCTGGCTGTCGTGGTTTAACCCCAGCTGGAGACTAAGCACCACACAGCCACTCGCTCACTCCCCCACAGTGGGATGGAGGAGAGAATTGGAAGGGTAAAAGTCAGAAAACTCATGGGTTGAGATAAGAACAGTTTAATAATTGAAATAAAATATAATATAATAATAATAAATTGTAATGAAAAGGAAAATAACAAAAAGAGAGAGAAATAAAACCCAAGAAAAAGTGATGCAAATGAAAAACAGTTGCTCACCACCAACTAATCGATGCCCAGCCTGTTCCCGAGCAGCGGCCCCCTGGCCAGCTTTCCCCCTAGTTTATATGCTGAGCATGATGTCATATGGTATGGAATATCCCTTTGGCCAGTTTGGCTCAGCTGTCCTGGCTGTGTCCCTGTGGCAGTACATCCTGCCCCCCCCATCCTGCCAGCAGGAAACGAAACTTCTCCAGGAAGGGAGAAGGGGAAGGAAACCCTGGAGGCTGCAGGTTGAAATTTGAACTGGCCAGTCGAGATGCGCCAGGTACACCGAGGTGACCCTCCTGGCCAATAGAATTAAATGACCACAGGTCAGATTCGACAGGGGTAGAAATGGGGTCCCGCCGGAGGACACGTTGGCAGTCCCCCTCGGAGCAGCGGGTCTGCAGTCGGGGACTCCCCCTCGGGCCGGGGCACCGCCCGAGGTAACTCCTCGAGGGAGAGAGCCCTCAGCTTTTAGGTGAGTGATACGCGCGTTTTGAGCCATCACTTTAAATCTTGGGGATTCTTAAGTCGGCCGTGTAGTATTAATTCTCTTTACGTCATTGAGCCTGTGGTTTTATAAAATGTTACCGGACTTCTAACTTTTGCTGAAGAATAAATCTGAGTTTTAACACCTGTTGGATTTGGTTAGTCATGCATCCATAACAGTCCCCTCCCAACTTCTTGTGCCCCTCCAGCCTTCTTGCTGGCTGGGCATGAGAAGCTGAAAAATCCTTGACTTTAGACTAAACACTACTTAGCAACAACTGAAAACATCAGTGTGTTATCAACATTCTTCTCATACTGAATCCAAGACATGGAGGCAACGGTGGCCTTGCCGTACACCAGCCCGATGCTCTTCGGAAAATCCCGGTATTTATACATTTGCAGAGGAACGGGTTTCGGCACACGTGGCCAGCGGGTGCCAAAACCCGCCTCGGTTGCAACATGGGGAGCCTATGACGCATGCGCTCGCCGGCCAGGCGCGCTGCACGAGCCATAGCCATCCTGTCTATTGGTTCATGGGCTTTGTGATGCGGTTGCAATGCACAGAGAATCTTGACCTGTAATGTTGGCCAAGGTGACCCACACGTTAGTTTTTGGCTGAGGTGGTATCCATATTGCCGCACCATCTAGGATGTTCTAGATGATGATTGTCGTACAAATCGAGCGGGAGTCCATCATGGGCCTGTATCTGTGGAAACACAAGCATAACCTCGCCCCCAGGTTATTAATGGAAACGGACCTTCCCATTGCCCTGTTTCTAGATTCTTAACTAAAACCATGGCCTTACCCCTAATTTCCGGCCGCTCCTGATATGTGGATAAAAAGTGTCCAAATATTGGTGGACCGCCTGCATCAGACCAACGATTTAGAAAATTTAAAACATAAGTGGCTTTAGCCAACTTTTCTTGTGGCGAGAGATTCCCTACTCCCCCTTTTTGTTTTAATAACATCGCTTTTAGCGAACCATGAGCGCGTTCCAGAATCGCTTGACCAGTGGGAGAATGAGGGATACCAGTGCTATGCCAAATACCCCATAGTTGCAAAAATTCTTGTGTTTTTTGTGATACATAAGCTGGACCATTGTCCATTTTTAGTTGCTGTGGAACACCCAAGGTTGCAAAAGCGAGTAAGAGATGCTTACACACATCACGGGATTTTTCACCTGTGTGGGCGGTGGCCACAAGTGCTCCTGAAAAAGTATCAATAGATACATGGACATATTTTAATCTACCAAATTCTGTAATGTGAGTAACATCAGTTTGCCAAATCTCTAAAGCTTGCAAGCCTCTCGGATTGAGTCCATATGATAAAGACGGAGTCGTCTGTTGGCAATCCAGACAAGCTGTCACAATTTGACGGGCTTGATTCAAAGTGAGTTGAAATGTTTTTTGCAATGCCTTTGCATTTTGGTGAAAAAAGGTGTGTGAAAACCATGCTTGCTCAAATGCATTAGGAAGGACGGTGAGTCCAGCTAACCAATCTGCCATACTATTACCTTCTGTTAATGGTCCAGGCAGTGAAGTGTGCAATCGCACATGCATAATAAAATATTGGGTTTTTTCTATGATTTAACGAGGCCAAAAGAGTTTGAAATAACACGAATAATGGTTTATGATCTATTTCTTTCAAATAAGAGGCTTCAAGATGGCTCACAACTCCTGCAACATAAGCAGAGTCAGTTACAATATTAATAGGACAGTCCCACTTCTGAAAGACCCTAACAACTGCAGATAGTTCAACAATTTGTGGTGAACCTTTTACTATCTCAATGTCTGATTGCCATTCGTTCTGATCATTTTTCCAAACTATAACAGCTCGACCCGTTCTTCCTGATCCATCTGTAAAAACTGTCAATACGTCTAAAGGAACAGAACTACATTTGGGAAGTTCCTGTACATTAAACTGTAACTGTAACAATTTGTGACTTGGCGGATGAATTGAAATGGTTCCAGAAAACCCTTCCAGTGCAGTTTGAAACAAAAAAGAGTTTTGGTACATCCATTGTAACATCTGCATAGAGACAGGCAATATGAGAATTGAAGGTTCCTGGCCACTCAAAGATAGCAGCCTGTGTCGTCCTTTCAAAATCAGACACACAATCATTTCAATTTTTGTTGTTGTTGTTTTGCTGAATTGATGCGACAAAAAAATCCATTCTATTATCAACAGAGGATCTCTTTGTTTCTCGTCCCATTGAAAAATGAGACCATATGGTTGAAAATCAGGATTTAAAATTATCAGTTGAAATGGACGATCAGGATCGCATCTCTGAGCCTGTCTCTCAGACATTGCTGTGGCCACCTTTTGAAGTGCTAACTTTGCCTGCTGAGTTAAAGTTCTTTTGGAATTCAATGCTGGATCTCCCTTTAAAAGCTGAAAGAGGGGATGCAGCTCTTCATTTGTTATGCCTAATAACGGTCTGACCCAATTTATTGTTCCAAGTAATTTTTGCATATCATTTAATGTTTGAACCTCTGTGATAATTTTCAACTTTTGAGGTATTATGTGCTGATTAGTTATTTGCCACCCTAAATAATTCCAAGGTGGTGTTTTTTGAACCTTCTCTGGAGCTACCTCCAAATGATGAAGTTTAATATTGTCTAACACGACAGACATTGCTATTTGCATCTCTGATTCCGTCCATGTTGCTACAAGAATATCATCCATATAATGATAAATGAGAGCATTACGCAATTTCTCTTGAGCAGGAGAAAGAGCCCTTGCTACAAACCATTGGCAAATGGCAGGGCTGTTTTTCATACCCTGTGGCAACACTGTCCAGTGATATCATTTATTCGGTTCAGAAGCATTAACAGAAGGAATAGAAAAAGCAAATTTGGGGGCATCACATGGATCTAGAGGAATCGTAAAAAAACAGTCCTTCAAATCAATTACTGTTAAACACCAATCTTTTGGAATCATAGTGGGAGATGGGAGTCCTGGTTGTAAAGGACCCATGTCTTCTAATACTGCATTAATACGTCTCAAATCATGTAACAATCTCCACTTTCCACTCTTTTTCTGTATCACAAACACAGGCAAATTCCAAGGACTAGTCGTAGGTGCAATATGCTTTGCCTTTAACTGTTCATGCACCAATGATTGTAAATGTTGCAGCTTTTCAAGTGTCAGGGGCCACTGATCCACCCATACTGGATTCTCAGTTTTCCATGTTAATTTCAGGGTGTGCTGCACCTCAGTGACCCCTACAACAAATTTGACCCAATGCTTAATCCCCATTGCGCAAGACAGTCCCGTCCCCATAAAGTTAGGGGAGTTGGGAGGATAAAAGGACAAATGGTAGCTCTTTTACCCTCAGGACCTATCACTTGCACCAAATACACACTTTGCAATGGAATGGTGTGACCTTCTATGCCTGTAATTGCCGTGAATACTTTGGAAATTGGCCAATGAGAGGGCCACACGGAGTGCGATATAACTGTCACATCCGCCCCGGTATCAATAATGCCAGACAACTCAATTGTTTGGTGAGGATTTCCCCATTCCAATCTACAACTGAGAGTTGGTCTGGAATTAGAGACCCGCTGAGCCCAAAAAATATGTGGAACCCCCGTAGAGCCAAATCCACCGGAGCCCCTTGTTTTTGCTGCTGCCAAGGATGGCTGAATGTTAAAAACAACCAATTGTGCAATACGAGAACCAGCCGGCACAAAACAAGGAGGCATAGGTGTCCACACCATAATTTTGATTTCCCCTTGATAATCAGCATCAATTACACCTGGCAACACAAAAAGCCCTTGCAATGTGGTAGATGACTGTCCTATTAACAATGCACTTTTGTTACCCCCTAACGGTCCCCACACCCCCGTGGCTACCACTTTTACTTCAGATGTTTCTAAGGTTACTGATTCTGCAGTGGCCAGATCCATTCCAGCGCTGCCGCTTGTTCTTGCATATAGACTTGAGACTGGGGCCCCGCTTGTTGAATGGGGGCTGCTTGTGTCTGCGCGCGGCCCCTCTTCGCGCTCCACTTCCCGTTTCTCTGAATTGGCTGTCCTTTCTTATTAAAATGAGATTTGCATTGATTAGCAAAATGTCGACCCTTTCTGCACTTGGGACACACTCCCGGACTTTTGGTGTGCCCTTGTTTTTCACCTTTATTTCTATTTGGACATTCACGGCGTACATGTCCCTTCTTCCCACAAGAAAAACATGTTTGGGAACTGACATGCATAGCTGCAAATGCCTCAGCCATGAGTCCTGCCTGATAATTATGTGTACCAATGTTTTGGCAGGCTTCTATCATTTCTATAAGATCAGGGTTTTGCAATGAGCGTAAAACTTTTTGACAGTCGGCATTCGCATTTTCAATAGCCAATTGTTTTAACAAAATTTTCTTTCTTTCCTCATTTTCAACTTGTTTATCTACTGTACTTTTAAGTTTGTCTAAAAATGACATAAAAGACTCCTGAGGAGCCTGCCGAATCGCCGCAAAAGACTGTTCAGGCCTGCCACCTTCAGGAACATTAAAAAGCGCTCTGAAGGCTAACTGACTGAGTTAATGCCCCGATATCCAGCCTGGCCTGAGCAGCAGGTACTGCATAGTTACCTTCCCCCATTAAAGCATCAGTCCCAATTAGTCGCAACGGATTATCACGTGGAAGATTCAAATTGTCAAGGGCAGCCTGTTCTGCCAGCCTTCTCCATTGAGATTGCCACAACATATATTGCGTATTAGACAAAATCAACTGGCTAATCATCTTACAATCATGTGGACATAACACATAGCTCTCAAAAATAGATCTTAAAAAATTCATAGTAAATGGAGATTTTAACCCATTTTCTTTCACAGTTCGGCACATCTCTTTGATAATAGAAAATTGCAGACCCTCCCATCGGGGCTGGTGATTGGCTTCATAGATGACTGGAAAAGCTCACAGGTTTTGTAAAATGTCAGTGTCCCCTGCCTTAGCAGCCTCTTGTTTAATTTTTCCCCAAATATCACAGGGATCAGGAGGATATAAGTCTGGTGGAGCTTCAGGATCAATAGGTCCAGGGTCGAAAGGATCATCATCCTCATGATTACCCTCTTCTGCCCCCCCAACTGCTCCTACCAATGGCGGAGCCGAAGGTTCCAATATCAGAGTGGAAACTCCGGGGACTGCAGGACCTGGAGCTTCTGCAGCAGCAGATGTCTGTTCTGGATCAGTCCCAACATGTTTCTTTAAGCATTCAAAAACAGTTCTCCAAGCCCCTAATAGGGATTGAGCAATTTTGTCATCTCGAGTTGCTGCATCCCAGAGTTTGACTCCTATCGTGACCCACTGTTCAGGATCAAAGATAGTTACAAAGTCAAGATCAGGGCACGTCACCTTTGTCTATTTTAGCAGCATTTTCAAATTATGCTCAGTTATATGGGCTTGATATTTTTGCAGGAGCTGCTGCATCATACTATATGTGGCTTTCTCTTCCCGGGACATTTCACTCCCCATTGTTCCCAGCTGCTCACCTGTCGTCCAGCGAGAGGCGATTTGGCTGCGCAGTCTTCTGCTTCCTTTCAGCAGTTTGAGAAGTTCAGCTGGGCTTGCCACAGGTGCAGTCGAACCCACTGTGTCTTAGGCCCTAGGATCCTCAGCCTGTTCGGGCGCCATTTGTTGCAATTGAAAACGGACTCCGAAGCTGGTTGCAAACGAAGACCCTTTAGTGAACAAAACGAGTCCTTTTATCTGCTAGTTGTGGCCACGCAACAGCCAGCAATCATAGGCAGAAGCTTTCCAAAATTTTCCACTCAGCAGCAACTATCTTATCTCTACACAATTCTTGGCTCTGTGTCCTTTCAGCATGATTACTTCGCTGGGAACTTCACTGTTCCCATGGCTTTCTGCCAACCAGAGCAATAATATCATTGTTTCCACAGGTGGTCACTGAGTCAAGTGTTCCCACAATGGACTGTTAAAGACTATGTTGAGAGCGCTGGGCAATGGGACATGGAAGCATTGGGATACAAATTTAGCAGAAGCCACTTGGCTAGTTAACACCAGAGGATCTGCTAACTGTCCTGGTCCTGCCCAAACAAAACCCCTACATACTGTGGGAGGAGATAAGGTCCCCGTAGTGCACATGGGGAAGTGGCTGGGGAAGGCAGTGTGGATTGCTCCTCCCTTGGGAAAAGGCAAACCCATTCGTGGGATTGTCTTTGCTCAAGGACCTGGGTGTACTTGGTGGGTAATGCGGAAGGATGGGGAGACCCAGTGTGTGCCTCAAGGATATTTTTCACCCAAGGTTAAATGATCTGTGATGTGGGTTGTATGTTGTAGGAAGTAATGTAGCAGGAATGACCTGAACTGCAGAGGCGTGAACTTTGCAAGGAACCATACAAGTGCATTGGTGACCCAAACCAAGCCGGTGTTGGTGCCCAACAATCAAACATACTGCTTCTCCTGTCCTGACCACTCATCTTGACGGATGGGGCCCAAGTCATAACCTGTGTGTGAACATCTGGAGGAGTGGAAGAAGCCCATGGAATATCTATCTGTTAAAGGACAGGGGATAGTAGTTAATGAGAATGTATAAATCTGTATGTTGGGTATAAAAGTGGTTTAAGTATGTAGTTTCAGTTGTAAGTGTTGATAGCATATTTCCATACATTCTGTATGGTATTGATGTGCGGAAACAGACTCTACAATCAGTGAGATTGTAAAGTAGGTATGTTCATTCAGCACTGGGCAGCACGGGGGGTAGTCCCACCAAAGTCATGCGCACCTAACGCGGCAACTTACTTCAAATTTAAACAGTCAAGTGTTACATATACATAAGATTTCCCAATACACCTATACATATTCATGACCTATCCCCGCTTCATATTAAAATTAGTTCCAAGAAGTCATTTCCCTAAGTCCCTCCTAACTGAGCCTGCACAATGCCTCCTTGTGGTGGTCGTAAAGATGAAGGCTGTATGTCTTCCTCGCGATGAACTCTTTACCTCTTGCTTCTGCACAGGCGCAGTCATCCTTTGGCTTCTGTTCAAACTGTGTGGCCGATCTTGGCTAGTTCTTGGGGTCGACTCCTGCTTCTCATCAGGAACTATCTCTTGCTTCAGTTGGTTACAACAACATATACATTAATCATTGTCCCTCATCCCTTTGAACTATGTCTATTGCCATTGAAACTTATAATAAAGTTAGATAATCATTAAACAGCTCCTACCCAAATCCATTCTTTACCATAATCATTAAAACCCTTACCTATATCTAAAATAAGTAACCATGCTGATATATTTCTCCTAAAATTTCTAGCCCCCCATCTCAGTATGTCTAAATATTTTGATGGTTTTAATATTTTGTACCAGCCGTGGAAACTGGTTTGCTGCTAGGTGACTGTAAAAGTGAGATTTGGTAAATAATTATTAGAAATCTTATACTAACACTATGATTGAAACAATAGACAAAAGTATAGCCAAGCAATTAACTAGCAGAGGTAGTTACTCCTAAGTTTTGCAGTTCTTTTTGCTCTTATGACTAGATGTTCCTGTACGCTAGAGGAGAACAATGTTGAAACTGACCACATGTGATTGAAGCTGCGTTAAGCTTCAAGATCAAAGAACAAGGACAAGAATAAAGACTTCAAGGACAGCCAACAAGAACTTCAAATGGGTCGGTGGTCACAAAAGCAGCCCTTCGACTCAAATGGATCCTTCATTGTGCGTGATCGGATGTAGGCAGTACTAAGATAATCAGTTGCAATTATTTTTATGTATATGTATACTAATCTGATTAATATGCAATTAGTTATTCTATATAACCTGTTAGTGCTAAAGCTGTGGTATGCACGCCAGGTGGAACTATCCCCCGTGCATCCAGCGCTGCAATAAAGAACGCCTGCCTTCTAAAACTCCAAAACGAGTCTTAGAGAGTTTCTTCGACCGGCTTTTCGGTATCAGTGTTGGTAAGAAAGGATTTCAGTAATGAGAATTAAATACAATGCCGTGGTTAGAAGATATATGTGTATTAAATTATGTGGGACCTGAGCATGATGCAAATGGTATGGAATAAGGGGTAGAGATTGTATTGGGTCTGGCTGAGATGGAGTTAATTCTCCCCATAGCAGCCCTCATAGTGCTGTGTGCTGTACTGGCAGCTAGAAAGGTGTTGATAACACACCAGTGTTTTGGCTACTGCTGAGCAGTGCTTGCACAGCATCAAGGCTGCCTCTCCAACATTCCCCCCCACCCCCTCACCGGCAAGCTGGGGGTGGGCAAGATCTTGGGAGGGGACATAGCCAGGACAGCTGACCCAAACTGACCAAAGGGATATTCCATACCATATGATGTCAGCTCAGCAATAAAAGCTAAGTAAAGGGAGGAGGAAATGGGGGGTATGCATTATTTACCTTTGTCTTCCGGAGCAACCACTACGTGTACAGAAACCCTGCTTCCTGGGAAGTGGCCAGACATTGCCTGCTGATGGGAAGTAGAGAATAAAATCTTTTGGTTTCCTTTGCTTTTGCGTGCAACCTTTGCTTTCGCTTTATTAAACTGTCCTTATCTGGACCCATGAGCCTTTTGTTATATTTTCTCTCCCCTGTCCAGCTGAGGAGGGGGAGTGATAGAGTGGCTTTGGTGGGCACCTGGTGTCCAGCCAGGTTCAACCCACCACAATAAATCAGGTATGTTTTTGTTACTGCTGAGCAGTGCTTACACAGAGTCAAGGCCTTTTCTACTTCTCACCCCACCCCACCAGTGAGTAGGCTGGGGGTGTATGAGAAGTTGGGAGGGGACACAGCTGGGACAGCTGACCCCAGCTGACCAAAGGGATATTTCATACCGTATGATTTTATGCTCAGCATATAAAGCTGGGGGAAGAAGAAGGAAGGGGAGGATGTTCGGAGTTATGACGTTTGTATTCCCAATTAACTGTTACGCATGATGGAGCCCTGCTTTCCTGGAGACCTTGCCCCTGCTCTGGCTTGGGCTTATCCACAGACTGCAGTCCTTTAGGGGTGCACCTGCTCCAAGTGGAGCCTTATCTATGAGCCACAGCCTCTTCAGGGGTATACCAGCCACGGCATAGACTTTTCCAGAGCCACAGTCGCTCTGAGGTGCACCTGTTCCAGCGTGGCCTTCTCCATGGGCCAGAATGCCTTCAGAGGTATACCTGCTCCAGCATGGCCTTACCCACAGCCACAGGCCCTTCATTAGTGTCGTGGTTTAACCCCAGCCAGCAACTAAGCACCATGCAGCTGCTCACTCACTTCCCCCCCCCCACCCAGTGGCATGGGGGAGAGAATCGGAAGGAAAAAGGTAAAACTCGTGGGTTGAGATAAGAACAGTTTAATAGAACAGAAAAGAAGAAACTAATAATGATAATAATAACAATAATAAAATGACAACAGTAATAATAAAAAGATTGGAATATACAGGTGATGCACAATGCAATTGCTCACCACTTGCCGACGGATGCCCAGTTAGTTCCCGAGCAGTGATCCCCCCCAGGCCAACTCCCCCCAATTTATATACTAGATGTGACATCACATGGTATGGAATATGCCTTTGGCCACTTTGGGTCAGCTGCCCTGGCTGTGTCCCCTCCCAACTTCTTGTGCCCCTCCAGCCTTCTTGCTGGCTGGGCATGAGAAGCTGAAAAATCCTTGACTTTAGACTAAACATTACTTAGCAACAACTGAAAACATCAGTGTGTTATCAACATTCTTCTCATACTGAACCCAAAACATAGCACTGTACCAGCTACTAGAAAGAAAATTAACTCTGTCCCAGCCAAAACCAGGACATCCACGAAGAGCCAATCCATGAGGGAGACACCTCCCTTCATCTTCCCCTTCACCTCCAGGCAAATTACAATAGCTCTTGAGAATTTTGAATATCCTTGGGACATTCAAACCAGCATCTTCCTATTGCTATGTCTCCTGAATGTCTTCCAGGTCTTGTTTAAGGTTAAACAACTGTTTAAGAATTTCACCCAGAGATCTGCCCCGAGGCTGGATAATCATGGGTGGCATGTCATGTGGGAGGATATGGGCAGGTATCTAGAGAACTTCTCACCTCCAATGGTTTGGAACTTCACTCCCGAACAACTACAGGACCCTCATGAAGTGGTAGAATATTTGAAAGGAAAATGCTGTGGCTATTCCAGAGAGGCACAACTTACTGCACTGTGCTGGACCCTGGCCAGTATCTACCAAACACTCCTCAATATTATGCAGCACCCTCAGGGGGAAGGGAGGGAAAACAGACCAACAGGCACTGCGGCTACTCCAACCCCTGCGACAAGCACTGCATTTGAACCAGAGAACCAACCTGTGCCAGTATCAGTTGCTCCCTGTTATGGGTTTGTGTGGCAGGGTTTTTTTGGTAGTGGGGGAGGGGCCGCAGGGGTGGCTCCTGTGAGAAGCTGCTAGAAGCTCCCCTGCCTCCAAGCCAGACCTGCCTCTGGCTAAGGCCAACCCAATCAGTGACAGTGGTAGCACCTCTGGGATAACATATTTAAGAAGGGGGAACCTGCAGTGAGTAGTGGGATTGGAATGTGAGAGGAACACCTATGCAGATACTGAGGTCAGTGAAGAAGGAGGGGGAGGAGGTGCGCCAGAGGAGGGGATGCCCCTGCAGCCCATGGTGAGACGGCAGGCTGTCCCCCTGCAGCCCATGGAGGTGAGCGGGGGAGCAGATGCCCACTTGCAGTCTGTGGAGGACCCCACACTGGAGCAGCCGGATGCCCCCGAAGGTGGCCATGACTCCATGGGAAAGCCCGCACTGGAGCAGTCTGCGACTGGAGATCGGCCCGCGGAAAGGACCCATGCCAGGGAAGTTCGTGAAGGACTGCAGCCTGTGGGAAGGACTCATGTTGGAGAAGTTTGTGAAGGACTGTCTCCCGTGGGAGGGACCCCACAGTGGAGCAGGGGAAGAGTGAGGAGTCCTCCCCCTGAGGAGGAAGGAGTGGCAGAGACAATGTGTGATGAACTGACCCCAACCCCCATTCCCTGTCCCCCTGTGCCGCCGGGGGGAGGAGGTAGAGAAAACCGGGAGTGGAGTTGTGCCCGGGAAGGAGGGAGGGGTGGGGGGAAGGTGTTCTAAGGTTTGGTTTTACTTCTCATTATCCTTGTTTTGATTTGATTTGTAGTAAATTAAATTGATTTTGTTTCTTCCCCAAGTTGAGCCTGTCTTTTGCCCATGACCATAAGTGGTGAGTGATCCCTCCCTGTCCTTGTCTCAACCCAGGAGCTTTTCTTTATATTTTCTCCTCATCCCACCAGGGCCAGGGGGGAGGAGTGAGCGAGCAGCTGCGTGGTGCTTTGTTACCAGCTGGGTTTAAACCACGACACCCTCACATAGAAGAAATATACAAAAAAATCAGTTTTCTTAGTAAGAGATTAAGATGAACCAGGGTCATCACAAGAACAGGAGGAAGAGGCAGAACCAGAGATAATTACATGATCCCTATCCCTGAGTGAGCTGTGAGATATTGTTGCCGAAATCCGGAATAAAACTCCTTAACAGCAATGAGAAGTTAAGAAGCAGGCACTCCTTTATTGCAGCGCTGGGCACACGGGGGATCGCTCCACCTATCGTGTGCACCTGTCTGGTTTAACTATGCAGGTTAAATGCACACCTGTTATACATATTCACTAGATTTCCAAAAAATGTTATACATAATCATTAGTTTTCCGGGAAACTATTAACATATGTAAATGTCCTTTACGCAAGCACAGTGAAGGTCTCTGGTGGTCTTCAGAAGCCCTCTGGTGGTCTTCCATAGTCTTCCTCACTTGTCCGCTTCTTGACCTCTCTGGTGATTCTGCGCAGTACGATTCTCACCATCATCTATATTAGTTTACATAAAAATGCATACTATGTCTATTCTTAATTTTAACCTTTCTAATAATTGATCCTTCAGTCACACCATCTTATTAATATTCTTATTCTTTTCCTAAAGAAAGCAGATAGTTATATACATCTTGTTTTCCTTTTAAATGTATGCTCAGATTTGGTTCAGGAGATTCATAAGGTTTACCATATAATAGCTCATAGGGACTGATTAATGTCCCACTCTTTGGCTGAACCCGAATTCGTAAAAGGGCCAGTGGGTGTGCCTGAGGCCATTTCAAATTAGTTTCCTGACATATTTTACTAATTTGTCTTTTCAATGTTTGATTCATTCTTTCCACCTTCCCACTAGATTGTGGTCTCCAAGGTGTATGTAAGTCCCATGTAATTCCCAAAATTCTACTAACACCCTGGACCACTTCTGCAACAAAATGGGAACCTCTATCAGAAGAGATTCCAATTGGTACTCCAAATCTCGGGATAATTTCTTGTAATAACCATTTAATGACCTCCTTTGCTTGATTGGTCTGACAGGGAAAGGCTTCTGGCCATCCTGTAAAAGTATCAACCCCCACCAGAATGTATCGATACCCATTTTGTCGAGGTAACTCTGAAAAATCTATTTGCCAATAATCCCCTGGTTCCATTCCTGATTTCAATATTCCCATTTGAACCTTCTTCTTTACAACTGGATTATTTTTTAAACATATCTCACATTTCGCAGTTGTCATTTTAGCTATTTCTAGCATTTTTACTGATACCACTTGCCTTTTCAAAAGAGTTACTAATGCTTCTGCTCCCCAATGACATTCCTTATGTTTTGTCTGTACTATTTCCCTCATTACAAATGGTGGAATTACTACTTGTCCTTTTGATGTCACCCACCATCCTTCCAAATTTTTCCTTGCATTTAATAGTCTCCCCAATTTCTCATCCTCCTCTGAATATTTAGGTTTTTCCTTCGGTAATGCAATAGTTTTTGTAGGAATTAATGCCATTTGTAAGGCATTCCTTTTGGCTGCTTCCCTAGCTGATTTATCTGCTAATCTGTTCCCTACAATCTCTTTTGCATTCCCTGATTGATGTGCTTTACAGTGCATGATTGCTACTGCAGTTGGTTTCCGAACTGCTTGTAATAAATGCAAAATCTCCTCTTTATATTTAATGTTGGACCCCTGAGAGGATAATAATCCTCTCTCCTTCCATAAAATCCCATGGACATGGACCACACCAAATGCATATTTCAAATCAGTCCAGATGTTTACTTTCTTTTCTTCACTCAATTCTAGAGCCCTTGTCAAAGCCACTAATTCCGCCTTCTGAGCTGAAGTTGTGCTTGGCAAAGCATTGGCTTCTATAACTGATTTTTCAGTTGTTACTGCATATCCTGCATAGCGGATTCCATTTTCAACAAAACTGCTACCATCTGTGTACAATTCCCAGTCCGGATTGTCCATAGGTACATCCTTCAGATCTTCTCGACTGGAATATACATACTCAATAGTAGTCAGGCAATCATGTTCCAGTTGTCCTTCTTCCTGTATAGAACTCAAAAAGACTGCAGGATTAGTTAAGTTAGTGGTTTTCAAAATTACATCATCTTGCTCCATCAAAATTACCTGATATTTCATCATTCTGCTTGGGGAGAGCCAATGGCCCCCCTTTTGCTCCAACACTGATATCACCATATGTGGCACATATACCACCATCATTCTTCCCAAAGTCAATTTTCGGGCCTCCTGTATTATCATCACAGTGGCTGCTACTGCTCTCAAACAAGCAGGCCAGCCCTTACTTACAAAGTCCAATTGTTTGGAAAAATATCCAACCGGTCGCTTCCAACTTCCCATCTTCTGAGTCAGCACTCCCAGTGCAATGTGTTGTTTCTCATGTACAAATAACTGGAAGTCTTTAGTCAGATCCGGAAGTCCCAGGGCTGGTGCTGTCATCAGGGCCTGTTTTAGATTCTTGAAAGCTCTCTGCTGATCTGGACCCCATTCAAATGGTGGACCTTTAAGAGCTTCATATAATGGTTTAGCCAACAGACCATAGTTCATTATCCATAGCCGACACCACCCAGTCATTCCCAAGAAGGTTCTCAATTCGTGGGTATTTCTCGGCTCCGGGATACTGCAAATTGCTTCTTTGCGGTCTGTTCCCAACTGTCTTTGCCCTTGTGAGATTTCAAAACCCAGATATATCACAGTCTGTTTTGCTGTCTGGGTCTTAGTTCTAGAGACTTTGTATCCGCTTAGCCCCAAAAAGTTTAAAAGATCAATTGTTGCCTTTATACACGCTGGTCTCGCTTCTGTCGCTATCAATATGTCGTCTACATACTGTAGGAGCAAATGTCCAGGTTTGGGACCATCTCGTTTCCACATCTCAAGTTCTTTTGCTAATTGGCTCCCAAAAATTGTTGGACTGTTCTTGAATCCTTGCGGCAATCTTGTCCATGTCAATTGTGTTTTTTGTCCTGTTTTTGGATTTTCCCACTCGAAAGCAAATAATTTTCGACTTCCTTCTTCCAGGGGTATACAAAAGAAAGCATCCTTCAAATCAAGCACTGTAAACCACTGGTGATTCTCCCCTAGAGCTGTTAAAAGTGTATATGGATTGGCCACTACAGGATGTATATCTTTCACTATCTGATTTATCGCCCTCAGATCCTGTACTAATCTATATTCTCCTGATGGCTTTTTCACTGGTAAAATTGGAGTATTATATTCAGATTCACACTCCTCTAAGATTCCATATTCCAAAAATTTATCAGTTAATTTCTTGATTCCCAATCTAGCCTCAGGTTTAACCGGATACTGCTTTAATCTCACTGGCTTCACGTTTTCCTTCAGTTCTACCTTTACAGGCTGTGCCATTTTAGATTCTCCAGGTATCTCTGTGTTCCAAACTGTAGGGATCACAGCATCATCAACTTCTTGCGGCATCTCCTGAATCTTAACCTTCTCCTGTATCATCAATATTTCTCCTGTCTTTGATTCTGGTATTTTTAAAAGAATTTCTCCTCCCTCAAAAGCTATCTGTGCATTTAATTTGGATAACAAATCTCGACCCAACAAGGGTATCGGACATTCTGGCACATACAAAAATTCATGTGTAATTGCCTTATTTCCAAATTTTAAATCAAGGGGTTGAAAGAATGGTCTATTCTCCTGTTTCCCAGTCGCTCCAATTATGTTCGCTGTTTTATTTCCCAATTTCCCTTTATAAGTATTCAAAACAGAATATACTGCTCCCGTATCAACTAAAAATTCAACTTTATCATTTCCCAGTTTAATTGTAACCAGAGGTTCAGCTGGGTTCCCCTCCGGTCCCCTTCATTCATTTAAAGTCATCATTTTTACAGCCTCTTGCTGACTTGTTTGCAATTTAGGGCAATCCCTTTTCCAATGTCCATCCTTCTTACAATATGCACACTGATTCATTCCTAGAGGTGCATTAGGTTCCCGGTTACCAAAGTTTCTAAAACCTCCTCTTCCCCGAGCTTGTCCTCTTCCTCTTGCTGCATTCCCTGTTAAGACAGCTATTAATCTACTGTCTCTAATCTTTTCTTTCTTTTCTTTGCTCTTCTTCCTTCTCTCGATTATTATAGACTTTCCATGCTGCTTCTAACATTTTATTTAAATTTCTTGAATCCTCTCCCTCCAATTTTTGGAGTTTTCGCCTTATATCAGGCGCTGACTGCCCCATAAAAATCGAAGCCAATTGTTGTTGTTCTGCCTCTGTCTCCAATTTCAAATCAGTATATTTTCTAGCAGTTTCCTTCAATTTTTCCAAAAACACAGAGGGAGATTCATTTTTATCTTGCTTTATCTCATATAATTTAGACCAATTCAAAGCTTTCGGCATTGCATGCTTTACTCCATACAATACCCATTTTTGATATCGAGTTAACCTTCTCCTGTGTACAGGGTCATTCGGATCCCACTGGGGATCTCCCGAAGGAAAATTCTGTTCCAGAGAGCGTTTCATTCAGAAGTGCTGCCTCTGCTTGTGCTTTTCCAGTTTTTAATACCATCTGTTTTTCAGTACTATCCAATAAATTATCTAATATTACTTGTAAATCATTCCAATCGGGATCCTGAGTTCTAATAATTGTTTCTACAACCCTTCCTACTCTCTCCGGATCTTCTCTATAAACCCCTGCTGCCTGTTTCCATGCCATCAAATCCATAATAGAAAACGGCACCTTGACATATACTGGCCCATGCTGTCCCACTCCCTGTCTCAAGGGAGCCAACAATTGAGATTGCTGACGAGTTCTCCGAGACACTGGGGTATGAATTACTACTTCTGGTGTCTCATCAGCTTCTTCCCTCATTCTAGTACTCTCCAGTTCTATTATTCTCCCTGACTCAATACTCCTTTCCCGTGGATGTGAGGGAGAGAGATCCTGCTCCTCCCTTGGTGGGGCTATTTCTAATTCTAGTTCCATTTCATCTTCTTTTGGTACCGTACATCTAATGCACCTCCTTCCAATATCACAAGCCAAACAACAACTCTTAGCTTTCTTATTTTCTGAAGTCAATGTCATCACCAAATTGTCTCGACTAATTAACTTGCATTCTTTTTGCCAATCCGTTCTCTGCCTCAAATAAAAGAACAGATCCACATATGGCACTTCACTCCATTTACCCTCTCTCCTACAAAATAACATTAACTGTAATATAGTATTATAACTTAAAGTTCCATTTGTTGGCCACTTTTCCTGATCTTCCAAAACATACAAAGGCCACCAATGATTACAATATTCAATCATTTGATTTTTACGTAAATCATCATGTAATTCACTCCAATGTGCCAATAAACATCCCAATGGTGATTTTTTCGGTATCTTTTCATCAGTGGTTATATTTCCCATACTCTTACTCTTAAATAATTTGGCTAATGCCATTATACTTATATATCAAATACCAAATGCACCAAATATCAAATATCAAAGTTCCAAATATTAATAACCAAATATCAAATGCCAAGTATCAAGTATCAAATATCAAATACCAAATACCAAACAAATGCAAATGACAATTGTCCCAAATACACAAATGTCCAACCCAGCAATAGCTTTCGCTTATGACTTACGGGCAGACGCCTAGGCTTCTACACAAACGGGTACCCTCTGAGCCCCAACCCTGCGAAGCTTTTGCCGCACCTTACGGGCAGGCTATCCAAACAAATTCCAAAAAAAGAAGTGCCTTACCCTTTCTCCAGGGAACGTTGCGAGGAGCTTTGTGAGTTGAGAGCGATGGTTCCCCCCGAGAATCCCTCGGTGCCGGCTGGAGTTCGATCACCACTCGATCTCGTCCAGTCTCACTCGCAAGGTCCCATCTGGGTCGCCAAAACTGTTGCCGAAATCTGGAATAAAACTCCTTAACAGCAATGAGAAGTTAAGAAGCAGGCACTCCTTTATTGCAGCGCTGGGCACATGGGGGATCGCTCCACCTATCGTGTGCACCTGTCTGGTTTAACTATGCAGGTTAAATGCACACCTGTTATACATATTCACTAGATTTCCAAAAAATGTTATACATAATCATTAGTTTTCCGGGAAACTATTAACATATGTAAATGTCCTTTACGCAAGCACAGTGAAGGTCTCTGGTGGTCTTCAGAAGCCCTCTGGTGGTCTTCCATAGTCTTCCTCACTTGTCCGCTTCTTGACCTCTCTGGTGATTCTGCGCAGTACGATTCTCACCATCATCTATATTAGTTTACATAAAAATGCATACTATGTCTATTCTTAATTTTAACCTTTCTAATAATTGGTCCTTCAGTCACACCATCTTATTAATATTCTTATGTTAAAACAATCATTGGTTAATCTCACTTAACTCTACTGATTGGAATCCTCGATAATTAGATCGAGGTGGGAAGGGTAAGGGGTTTCCAAGCAGCAAACTGGTGTCCATAACGGTTTCCCTAGTTTCCTAAAACAAAACACTGCAAACCAACAAATCTTTGTCAAATTTTCTGTGGTTAAACTGATTTTAGACAATACTTGAATTCTTATAGTCACACATAGTACATTTTCTAAAGTTCCTAAGTTCCTATGACTACATTTCAAACTTAACACTCCATACCTATGCTTCACAATTTTCTACTTCTTAATCGAACCACACTCTTATATATATAATTAGATTTTAATTTCTTTATCAAAATATTTTCAACATTATGCAAAAAGATTTCAGCCGTTGTCCAGGCAAACACACTGTCATCTGGCTGCTCCCATGCTGGGATAACAGGGCCAATAGCCTGGAATTAGAAGGTAGGGAATCCAAGCAGCTGGGATCCCTTTCTGGGGGGGGCATTGACAAAGCCATTGGAAAAGGGGCACAAGCCCTCAGCCTCTGGAGGCAACTCCTGTCAAGTGTGAAGGAAAGGTATCCCTTCAAGAAAGATGTTATATGCCACCCAGTATGAGTTGCAAGGAAAAACCGTTGACGCGGAAGTCACGGACACTGCACACAATCAATATGATCAAGCAGATGCCACTTTATTGCCAAGATATCTCGGTTTATATGTTCATTCTAGTTACTGTTCACGCATAAGCAAATTAGAGATTGGTTAGCATGAGCTGTCCACGCGCCTAGTTACACCTAGTGATTGGTTATAACAACACTGTACACGCGCATAAACATAAGGCATAATTGGTTGTATTAACTAAAACATGCGAAACTTGTCTCAGTCTAATTGGTCAAGATAAGCTGTGGAATTGAGGTTCTTTGCCAAGTTCCCTTTATCGTGGAATGCGCACCTGTGTTCTTCTAATTGGCATCTTTCTTTTTTTGTCTTCTTGTTTATTCTGTTTAAGGCCTTCTAAAGGCATCTGGAATGCTCTTACTACCGTTAGCTAAATATGTGTCCACAAGCAAAGCATCCTTGAAGCCTGCTGCCTACAAAACATCCTTGGCTCACAAATTGATCAATTCTATTGAGTCTGGATTGTTCACTATGTGCCCATTACTTTCCAAGTATCCCACAAAAAAACACCACAAAAGGGGGGGTCTTGCGGAAAATTGCAGCTCCAGTTTCCAGTGGGCAGTTCCCCAGACAGAGTAGAAGGGCAGATCTTCTGATCTTAATAAAGGGACTTCTGATTCGTATTTACAAGAAGTGAGTAACAAATACTATGACTGGGGCTAGAGGGACCCTGCCTCCAGCCAGGTGGAGGAAGGGGGCAACCAGGTTTATTGGACTGTGTGGATTCGATGGCCTGGCACATCAGACCTACAGGAGTGTAAAGCTCTAGTGGACACTGGTGCACAGCGTACCCTAATGCCACCAAGCTATAAAGGGGCAGAACCCATCTGTATTTCTGGAGTGACAGGGGGATCCCAACAGCTAACTGTATTGGAGGCTGAACTGAGCCTAACTGGGAATGAGTGGCAAAAGCACCCCATTCTGACTGGCCCAGAAGGCTCCGTGCATCCTTGGCATAGACTACCTCAGGAGAGGGTATTTCAAGGACCCAAAGGGGTATCGATGGGCTTTTGGTATAGCTGCCTTTGAGACGGAGGGAATTAAACAGCTGTCTACCTTGACCGGTCTCTCGGAGGACCCTTCTGTTGTGGGGTTGCTGAGGGTTGAAGAACAACAGGTCCTGATTGCTACCACAATGGTGCACCAGCAGCAATATCACACCAGCCGAGACTCCCTGATTCCCATCCACAAGTTGATTCATTGATTGGAGAGCCAACGGGTGATCAGCAAGACTCGCTCACCCTTTAATAGTCCCATATGGCCAGTGCGAAAGTCTAATGGAGAGTGGAGACTAACAGTAGAGTATCGTGGCCTGAATGAAGTCATGCTGCCGCTGAGTGCTGCCGTGCCGGACATTCTAGAACTTTATTATGAACTGGAGTCAAAGGCAGCCAAGTGGTATGCCACAATTGACATTGCTAATGCATTTTTCTCAATCCTTCTGGCAGCGGAGTGCTGGCCACAGTTTGCTTTTACTTGGAGGGGCATCCAGTACACCTGGAATCGACTGCCCCAGGGGTGGGAACACAGCCCCACCATTTGCCATGGACTGATCCAGGCTGCACTGGAAAAAGGTGAAGCTCCAGAACACCTGCAATACATTGATGACATCATCGTATGGGGCAACACAGCAGAAGAAGTCTTTGAGAAAGGGAAGAAAATAATCCAAATCCTTTTGAAGGCTGTTTTGCCATAAAAGAAAGTAAGGTCAAGGGACCTGCACGGGAGATCCAGTTTTTCGGAATAAAATGGCAAGACGGGCGTCGTCAGATCCCCATGGATGTGATCAACAAAATAGCAGCTATGTCCCCACCGACTAATAAAAAGGAAACACAGGCCTTCTTAGGTGTTGTGGGTTTTTGGAGAATGCAAATTCCAAATTACAGTCTGATTGTAAGCCCTCTCTACCAAGTGACCCGGAAGAAGAATGATTTTAAATGGGGCCCTGAAAAACAACAAGCCTTTGAAGAAATTAAGCAGAAGATTGCCCATGCAGTAGCCCTTGGGCCTGTCCGGGCAGGACAAGATGTTAAAAATGTGCTCTATACTGCAGCTGGGGAGAATGGCCCTACCTGGAGCCTCTGGCAGAAAGCACCTGGGGAGACCCGAGGTCGACCCCTGGGGTTTTGGAGTCGGGGATACAGAGGATCCGAGGCTCGCTCTACTCCAACTGAAAAAGAGATATTGGCAGCATATGAAGGAGTTCGAGCTGCCTCAGAAGTGGTTGGTACTGAAACACAGCTCCTCTTAGCACCCCGACCGCCAGTGCTGGGCTGGATGTTCAAAGGGAGGGTCTCCTCTACACATCATGCAACTGATGCCACGTGGAGTAAGTGGGTCACCCTGATCACACAACGGGCTTGCATAGGAAACCCCAGTCGCCCAGGAATTTTGGAAGTGATCACGGACTGGCCAGAAGGCAAAGATTTTGGAATGTCGCCAGAGGAGGAGGTGGCACGTGCTGAAGAGGCCCCACTGTATAATGAACTGTCAGAAAATGAGAGGCAATATGCCCTGTTCACTGATGGGTCCTGTTGCATTGTGGGAAAGCATCGGAGGTGGAAGGCTGCTGTATGGAGTCCTACACGACTAGTCGCAGAAACTGCTGAAGAAGGTGAATCGAGTCAGTTTGCAGAGGTGAAAGCCATCCGTCTGGCTTTAGACATTGCTGAAGGAGAGAAGTGGCCAGTGCTCTATCTCTATACTGACTCATGGATGGTGGCAAATGCCCTGTGGGGGTGGCTACAGCAATGGAAGCAGAGCAACTGGCAGCGCAGAGGTAAACCCATCTGGGCGGCTGCACTGTGGCAAGATATTGCGTCCTGGCTAGAGAAGCTGGTTGTAAAATTACATCACATAGATGCTCATGTACCCAAGAGTTGGGCCACTGAAGAACATCAAAACAACCAGCAGGCGGATCAGGCTGCCAAGATTGAAGTGTCTCAGGTGGACCTGGACTGGCAACATAAGGGTGAGCTATTTATGGCTCAGTGGGCCCATGACACCTCAGGTCATCAGGAAAGAGATGCAACATATAGATGGGCTCGTGATCGAGGGGTGGACTTGACCACGGACACTATCGCACAGGTTATCCATGAATGTGAAACACGTGCTGCAATCAAGCAAGCCAAGCAGTTAAAGCCCCTGCGGTATGGAGGGCGATGGCTGAAATATAAATATGGGGAAGCCTGGCAGATTGACTATATCACACTCCCACAAACTCGCCAAGGCAAGCGCCATGTGCTTACAATGGTGGAAGCAACCACCAGATGGCTGGAAACATATCCCATGCCCCATGCCACCGCCTGGAACTCTATCCTGGGCCTTGAAAAGCAGGTCTTGTGGTGACACGGCATCCCAGAAGAATTGAGTCAGACAACGGGACTAATTTCCAAAACAACCTCATAGACACCTGGGCCAAAGAGCATGGCATTGAGTGGGTGTATCATATCCCCTATCATGCACCAGCCTCCAGGAAAATCGAATGATAGAATGGACTGTTGTGAGAGACTGATAGACTGTGAGAGGCTGGCAACCATTTTGTCTCAAACAACCAAGCAGGTAGCCGCAAGCAGCCGAAACAGGATGTGCCGTGCAGAGGTGGGGTAGTGAACTGTTTCTGGGAGTCTTCCTAGCGGTTGTGCCTCAAAGAGGCTTTCTGGCAATTGTCTTTCTGGGAAGTTTTCTAGTGGTTGCACTTTGGACGTTTTGTCACAGGTTTGGACTTTTGCCACAGGCCCTTACCACGGCAGTTGTGTAAACAAGTTAAATGGGATAAGGGGGCATCAGCAACCTCCACCCCCACCCCACCCCTCAAGAACTTTTGAGAAAATCCCACAATGCTTGAGCAAAGGGCTCTCGGAGAGGGTATAAAAGGTGGGGAGACCAACCCCCAGGCGTGCGCCTGCTGCCTGAGGAATCCAGACAGTTACTACCGAGACTCTTTCCTTGCTGGATCAAAGGGTGGTGATACTTACCTCTCTTTTTTTCTCTTTCTTCTCTCTCTCTCTCTTCTCTTCCTCCTACCTTGTTGTTAGGAATATTTTGCTACGGCTCTTAGGTGTCAAGTTTTTTATTCAAAATATCTGCTATGCCAAATTTAGCCACACTTGTGTTATAAGTCAACGTTAAATAAAACACATTTCGAGCATTTAGGAGCCATTGTCGTGACTCCTGCCCTGGGATTCGCCGAGCAAAATGGGGTATTGAAATTTTCCCTGTCCCTCCTGAGTCATTGTCATGACTCTTGTGTGCGGCAACGGACTACCTAAAAGATCACCTCCCCCGTGCCCACCAAGTGGGATGGGACAACTGTTAAAGACTACATTGAGAGCAATGGGCGGTGGAACCTTCAAATATTGGGATACACATTTAGCAAAAGCCACCTGGTTAGTCAACACCAGAGGATCTGCCAATTGAGCTGGCCCTGCCCAGTCAGAACTTTTACGTACTGTAGAAGGGGATAATGTCCCTGTAGTGCACATGAAGAGTATGTTAGGGAAGACAGTCTGGGTTACTCCTGCCTCAGGCAAAGGTAAACCCATTTGTGAGATTGCTTTTGCTCAAGGGCCTGGGTGCACTTGGTGGGTGATGTGAAAAGATGGGGAAGTCCGATGTGTGCCTCAAGGGGATTTGATTTTAGGTGAGAATAGCCAGTGAATTAGGCTGTATGATATTAGTTGCTATATAACCCTGCTACTGTATGTCATCATTACTATAATTGTTATATGCTATATCCATAATACTACAGTAAGTATCACTTAGATTAATGAAGAATGAACTTTGATAAAATCAAGCAAAGCGCAGTAGTGATGGAACCAGAACTGACTCCAGCATGCAACAATCCAACACTACACACCATCCTCCTGCTGCGTCCAATGTCACCCGCTCGCCACACCGCACCGAAGCCCGATCCTACTCTGCCGACTGAGTGGACTTCGCACCATCCCTCCTGCCCAGAAAGACTGTCACGGACTAAATGAACTCAACAGATATTTTATAGGGATGGCCCATAGACTAAGGGAATGATACTTGTGTTTGTGTATATATATATCTCAAAGGACAGGAAAGGTGATGGTGATTAATTGGGATGCACTGGAAAGTGTGGGACCTGTGCATGACAAATGGTATAGAATAAAGGGTGGATATTGTCCTGGTTTTGGCTGGGATAGGGTTAATTTCCTTTCTAGTAGCTGGTATAGTGTTATGTTTTGGATTCAGTATGAGAAGAATGTTGATAACACACTGATGTTTTCAGTTGTTGCTAAGTAATGTTTACACTAAGTCAAGGATTTTTCAACTTCTCATGTACAGCCATGTCGCAGATGTAGTGACGTACTTTTAAGAGAGAAGTAGCAATATGTTTATTGATATAAAACAGTGATTTAACAAAGTTTGATAGTAAATGCAACAGTGGCTTAACAAGATTTGATGGCAAGGTTCACTTGATATTTACTGAATAGAGGACAGGGTCAGACAAAACTGTCAGGGAGACCCTCCCATTGAATCACGAGGTTCAGAATGGACCCCCTTGCATTCTAAACTCCTTCTCAGAGAGGAGTCTAGGTGCATCTGGATCCACTCCTAGTCCCAGACTTGGTCAACGGTTTATGCCTAAAGAATTATATATGCACAATCAATCTTTTATATCACTTAGCTAAGATTTCAAAGTTTAGCATGTTGTTAATCACTTATCGAGAATCTGTTGCAGCAAGGAATCTCTCAACCTCGAGGAGTAACCTTGAGAGGCATCCCTACTCAAGGGGAGATCGTGGCATGCAGCCTGCTGCCGTGCAGGAGAGCTCAACAGGCCCTGGGCCATCCATATTTATGGAGTAAGATAATTGACTCATAGTCATATTTACATACTGACTACAGGTGTTCATTTCTTCCAAATTTGGCTTGAGTCAGACATTGACCAGCACGGTGGTTAGCTGGGCATATTGTTCAAATTAGCCCTTAGCTATTGTATTGTTATCTGTCTTCCCTGAAACCACTTTGAGTTTGAGCTGGATGCAGCCATCACGACCAGACATATCCATTACAATTGCCACTGGTGGTTATCACTTCAGCAGGATTATGGGAAATACAGGTCAGGTGGGGGGGGCGGGGAGCACACCACCACAAGCCAGCAAGAAGGCTGGAGGGGCACAAGAAGTTGGGAGGGGATACAGCCAGGGCAGCTGACCCAAAGTGGCCAAAGGAATATTCCATACCATATGACATCATGCCCAGTATATAAACTGGGGGGAGTTGGCCGGTGGGGGCAGATCGCTGCTTGGGAACTAACTGGTTATCAGTTGGCAAATGGTGAGCAATTGCATTTGTGCATCACTTGTTTTGTATAGTCCATTTCTTTTATTATTATCATTATTGTAATTTTATTATTATCATTATCATTATTATTATTTTCTTCCTTTCTGTCCTATTAAACTGTCTTTATCTCAACCCACGAGTTTTACTTTTTTCCATTCTCTCCCCCATCCCACCGAGCCGGGGGGAGTGAGTGAGCGGCTGTATGGTGCTTAGTTGCCGGCTGGGGTTAAATCACGACAAACAGCTATAGGAAAAGTGAGCTGAGAGAAAAGCCAAAAAATCTAGTTTAAAGTTGAGCAATGTAAAAAGCTTCATTCCTAAGTGCAACTGTAGCAGTTTCATGAGTGACAGCCAAAGCCAGCACCTGTATTTCCCAGCACCTGGGCAAGCTGGGCAGGCTTGGAATCGCTCCTCCCGCACAGCCGTCTCTCGGCTGCCATCTCCTGGGTAGGGTCCTTATAACCCCCCCCCCCGCCAGTTTATTTCATAACAATCTTCCATCAGTTACTGTTTTCATAGTATGCATCAGGCTCAGCTTCTCTTGAGAATAGAACAAATGAAAGATTTTGAGCCAGAAAACTCTTAAGCAATGCTGATATATGGACATTCTGCCAGACAAAGGGATCAGTGTATTCAAATATTGCCAGCCAAGACCAAGACATCTTTTCAGAAGGACAAATTCTTGCTCTGAAGACACGTGCTTCCCTCCCACAAACACCACTCATCTGGCAGATCTCTACTCAAGTCACATGTTTACCCTCTGGTCTTCAGCATCTGTTCCTGGGAACATCTCTCTGTACCTGGAGCCACCACCTCTGCAGCATGCTGTGACACATCTGGAAGAGCCACAGAGGGGTAGGATTAACCTCCCAAGGTTAATAGCCAAGGCAGAGAAACAGCTGGACTCGTCCCAGAAAGCTAGGACTGCATTGTATATTGATCTGCAGCTGCCTATCATGCCACTCACAGACCTTACCAGAACACAAGGTAGTCCTCATACAGCAGCCTAGTCCTGCATGTGTAGAAACCAGGACATGTGCAGCCACATCTTTCCTTGAAATGCAGACACAGCTGGGATTTATCCCCTGGCCTAGAAATTTGGAAGCACTTCTAGACATAGCCTTAGGCAGCTATCTTAGAACAGAGTAATTTGCCCTCTTAAGATAATATCTCCCTAGCAGAGAGGGTAGCCCTACAGAGGGAGCTGGAACACCGAGCTCAGAGTATGGACTTAAATTTCAGTGAGATATATTTTGCCTCTAATTATGCACATGATCCCTCCTAGGGGCTTTTCCATTTCGCTTTTAGATGCCAGCTGAAGAACCCAAAGTTACACAATACTGATACATCATTGTTCCAGAACAAAGCAGTACTTGCCTCATGCACAGCTAGGGACACAAAATGACATTTCATTGTTTTGACCATGGCAGCATACACACATTGTAACACTCAGCTGTGACTCAGTACATCATCTCTTCCATTCATTGTTCCTGGTCACTGTACACAATTATTCTTTCTCTTCTTTTCTGCACCCTCCTTCCTTAGCTGCATTGCTGATGGGGAAGGTGCACTTAAGGTCACCCTGGAGAAATCTTCCAGGAGACTGCAGCACTAGAGAGGCACTAGTGCAACACAGTGAATCCACAGTAATTGCCCCTGATCATAGGGCACCAAATGCAGTTTAACTGTTCTAAATAACACTAGTTTTCTGTATCAAAGCACAGCACCAGCATGCAAGCACTGCATAGGTTTTACTTCATTCATAAACCATCCACCACAAGGCAAAACAGGCATTTATTTTTGTGAAATTAATACATTAATTAGTTGCATGGTAACAGAAAACATGAACATGGAAAAATGAACACCAAAAATGGGAAACAGTTTGCATATTAGTTTTCTTTTTTCTTTTTTTTCTCTAAAACCAAAAAGAATTATTTGACAGAGGAAGCGATCTGTACTTGGGATTCTGTACAATTCCCAGTAAAAATGACATTCAAATAGTAGAAGGCTTCTCTCCAACCTCCAAAGCAAAGGAAAATTCAACCTTGAACTTGCTCAGTTCTGCCTAGATAACAGGGCTGTCGTGGTTTCAGCCCAGCCACTAACAAAGGACCATGCAGCCGCTCCGCTCACTCCTCCCGCCCCTCTCCGGTGGGATAGGGAGGAGACGGAGGAGAGAAAAAAAAAAACCTGGAACCTCGAGGGTTGAGATAAGGGCAGTTTACTGGGACAACTGGCAGTCGGGGTGCTAAGAGGAGCTGTGTTTCAGTACCAACCACTTCTGAGGCAGCTCAAACTCCTTCATATGCTGCCAATATCTCTTTTTCAGTTGCAGTATAGTGAGCCTCGGATCCTCTGTATCCCCGACTCCAAAACCCCAGGGGTCGGCCTCAGGTCTCTTTCTGCCAGAGGCTCCAGGTAAGGCCATTCTCCTCAGCTGCAGTGTAGAGCACATTTTTAACATCTTATCCTGCCCGGACTGGTCCAAGAGCTACTGCATGAACAATCTCCCGCTTAATTTGTTCAAAGGCTTGTTGTTGTTCAGGCCCCCATTTAAAATCGTTCTTCTTCCGGGTAACTTGGTAGAGAGGACTTACAATTTGACTGTAATTTGGAATATGCATTCTCCAAAAGCCCACAACACCTAAGAAAGCCTGTGTTTCCTTTTTATTAGTCGGTGGAGACATAGCTGCTATTTTGTTGATCACATCCATAGGGATCTGACGACGCCAGTCTTGCCATATTACTCCTAAGAACTGGATCTCTTGTGCAGGTCCCTTGACCTTACTTTCTTTTATGGCAAAACCAGCCTTCAAAAGGATTTGGATTATTTTCTTCCCTTTCTCAAAAACTTCTTCTGCTGTGTTGCCCCATACAATGATGTCATCAATGTACTGCAGGTGCTCTGGAGCTTCACCTTTTTCCAGTGCAGCCTGGATCAGTCCATGGCAAATAGTGGGGCTGTGTTTCCACCCCTGGGGCAGTCGATTCCAGGTGTACTGGACGCCCCTCCAAGTGAAAGCAAACTGTGGCCTGCACTCCGCTGCCAAAGGAATGGAGAAAAATGCATTAGCAATGTCAATTGTGGCATACCACTTAGCTGCCTTTGATTCCAGTTCATATTGAAGCTCTAACATATCTGGCACAGCAGCGCTCAGCGGTGGCGTGACTTCATTCAGCCCACGATAATCTACTGTTAGTCTCCATTCCCCATTAGATTTCCGCATGGGCCATATGGGACTATTAAAGGGTGAGTGAGTCTTGCTGATCACTCCTTGGCTCTCCAATTGGCTAATCAGCTTATGGATGGGGATCAGGGAGTCTCGGTTGGTGCGATATTGCCAACGGTGCACCGTCGTGGTAGCAATTGGCACTTGTTGTTCTTCAACCTTCAGCAACCCCACAACCGAAGGGTCTTGAGAGAGACCAGGCAGGGTAGACAGCTGTTCAATCTCCTCCGTCTCCAATGCAGCTATACCAAAGGCCCAACGGTACCCTTTTGGGTCCTTCAAATACCCCCTCCTGAGATAATCTATACCAAGGATGCACGGGGCCTCTGGGCCAGTTGCAATGGGGTGTTTATGCCATTCATTCCCGGTTAGACTCATTTCAGCTTCCAATACGGTTAGCTCTTGGGATCCCCCTGTCACACCAGAGATACAGATGGGTTCTGCCCCTTTATAACTTGATGGCATTAGGGTGCATTGTGCACCAGTGTCTACTAGAGCCTTATATTCCTGTGGGTCTGATGTGCCAGGCCATCGAATCCACACTGTCCAGTAGACTCGGTTGTCCCTCTCCTCCACCTGGCTGGAGGCAGGGCCCCTCTAATCCTGGTTAGAGTATCCGTTACTCACTTTTCTCACACGTGAATCAGAAGTCCCTTCAAGAGGATCAGAAATGGGATCAGCCCATCTACTGCATCTGGGGGACTGCTCACGGGAAACTGGAGCAGCAGCTTTCCAAGAAGAATCCTCTTTTCTGGTTGCTTTTTCTCGCAACTCCTGTACCCGTGCATCCAGGACTGAGGTAGGTTTTCCATCCCACTTCCTCATGTCCTCTCCATGGTCACGCAGGTAAAACCACAGGTTAGCCCGTCGTGTGTACTTTCTCTCTCCTCTCTCTTGGGCAGAGGAGTGCTTACTCCCAATAGCTGCGATGCGGGCCTGTACAGGTGGGGAGGAGGACATATCCACTTTGAATTGCTGGAACTCCTGGGACAATTCCTCTACAGCCGAGACACAGGCCCGTAGGGAGGAAGAGAGACTTCCTTCGTATTGCCGGAGTTGGACAGCCAATTCATCCACCGTTTGTCCATAGCCTTCTTTCCAGGACATTACTGCCAATGAGTTGGCATAGGTTGGTGGTGCACTTCGTAGAAACTTCCGCCACATCGGTTGTGTGCATTGGACTTCATCTGGATCTGTGGGTGACTGCGCATTTTCTGGATCATTATAAATCACCTCCAGCACGGCTAATTCCCTCAGGTACTGGATACCTCTCTCCATGGTGGTCCACTTGCCTTGGTGACATGTAACTTCATCCTTGAAGGGGTATCTTTCCTTTACACCTAACAGAAGTCGCCTCCAGAGGCTGAGGACTTGTGTTTTTCTCCCAATCGCCTTGTCGATGCCCCCTTCCCTAGACAGAGATCCCAACTGCTTGGCTTCCTTACCCTCTAATTCCACACTACTAGCCCCATTATCCCAGCATCGGAACAGCCAGGTAACAATGTGCTCACCTGGGTGGCGGCTAAAATCTTTTCGCATGTCATGCAACTCACTCAGGGATAGAGATCGGGTGATTATTTCAGGTTCTGCCTCTTCCTCCTGTTCTTGCAATGACCCTGGTTCATCTTCATCTCTCACTAAGCGAACTGATTTCTTTGTGTGTTTCTTTTTCTGTACAGGGGCGACTGATACTGGCACAGGTTGGTTCTCTGGTTTAGCTGCAGTATCTGTCACCAGGGTTGGGGTAGCCACGCTGCCTGTTGCCAGGGTAGGGGTAGCCATGGTGCCTGTTGTCCCGGTTGAGGTAGCCACGGTGCCTGTTGCCCTGTTTTCCATCTTTTCCCCCTTTTCCCCCTGAGGGTGCTGCCTAATATCAAGCAGTGTTTGGTAGATACTGGCCAGGGCCCAGCACAGTGCAGTGAGTTGTACGTCTTTGGAATAGCCACAGCATTTTTCTTTCAAATATTCTACCACTTCATGAGGGTTCTGTAGTTGTTCGGGAGTGAACTTCCAAGCCACTGGAGGTGAGAAGTTCTCTAGATACCTGCCCATATCCTCCCACATGCCGTGCCACCCATGAATATCCAGCTTTGGGGCAGATCTCTGGGTGGTACTCTTAAAGAGCCTTTTTGTAGCCCTAAACAAGACCTGAAACATATTCAGGAGGCATAGCACTAACAGCACACTGGCTTGCGCATCCCAAGGATATTCAAAATTCTCAAAAGCTGTTGTAATTAGCCAGAAGGAGAGAAGGGAGGCGAACGGACGGGGGGAAGTATCCCCCCCTAACTTCCCCATGGAGTGAGTGTAATTACCAATAAAATCCGATAGAAGGCGCCCGAAGTATGGAAATGATATCACTGCCTCATACAGATACCAGCTTAACCTCATGACCAGTGATGTAATCATTTCACAAGTCGACATTGCCCAGTACAGCAAAATGATAATCCCAATCACTCTCCCAGAGGTGAGAAACGTAACTACAGGCAATACATAGAGCATATAAGAACTTACAAAACGCCACCATGTAAACAAATGAATCAACATTGTGACTAACACCTATTTATCTAATATAAGAAATGCGTATGACAAATTTGTTTCAACACGCTCTGGCCAGATCTGTCGTTATCTCAACCCTTCGGGCCCCACGTTGGGCGCCAAAAAGGACTGTCGTGGTTTCAGCCCAGCCGGTAACAAAGGACCACGCAGCCGCTCGCTCACTCCTCCCCGCCCCCCTCCGGTGGGATAGGGAGGAGAATCAGAAAGGAGAAAGGAAAAAAAAAAAACCCGAAACCTCGAGGGTTGAGATAAGGACAATTTACTGGGACAACACAAAAAGAGAAGTTACTACAACAACAACGGTACTAATAAAAGAATATACAAAGCGAGTGATGCACAGTACAACTGCTCACCACCCGGAACCCGACGCTCCGCCACTTCCCCCACCGAAAGCACCCCTAGCCCGCTCCCCATTTATATACTGAGCATGATGTCACATGGTATGGAATAGCTCCTTGGCTAGTTCAGGTCAGCTGCCCCGGCTATGCCCCCCCACATCCCAGCTTCCTGTGAAAATTAACTCTATCCCAGCTGAACCCAGGACACAGGGCCCAAGTGGTTTGGAGGCTGCATATGTGTATGCACACAAGGAGCAGCTGCTGTCCTGCAGAGCAACGACTTGTTCACTTCCGTTGAGGAAAGTTCATCAGTAAGCTAATAAGCACAGTTTAACCATGCTTCTGCTTGAAGTTGTGTGTTTCACTGGGTTTTACTTAAGCCGGATACAGTAACCATCACTAAGTATTAAAACTGATTGAGATCACTGGAGAAAAAAAGATCATTGCCTAATTTTCTGGTTTTATTTTGTGCAGCTAGCAGCTGTTTGTAGATTTATTTATTTTTACTGTAGTCACAATGAAATGGATTATACAGCTGAGGCTTAGAGTGTTGTGTGATGTAATGATATATAAGCTCGAGCAAATCATTTTACTTCTTTCTACCTCATTCCCCTTCCTTTATATCTATCTTGTTGTGGTGGGTTGACCCTGGCTGGATGCCAGGTGCCCACCAAAGCCATTCTATCACTCCCCCTCCTCAGCTGGACAGGGGAGAGAAAATATAACAAAGAGCTTGTGGGTCAAGATAAGGACAGGAGAGATCACTCACCAATTACCATCACAGGCAAAACAGACTCAGTTTGGGGAAAATTAACTCAATTTATTACAAATCAACCAGAGTAGGGTAATGAGAAATAAAACCAAATCTCAGAACACCTTCCCTCCACCCCTCCCTTCTTCCCAGGCACAACTTCACTCCCGGATTCTCTACCTACCCCCCCAGCAGCGCAGGGGGATGGGGAATGGGGTTTACGGTCAGTTCATCACACGTTATTTTCTGCCTCTTCATCCTCCTCAGGGGGAGGACTCATCACACTCTTCCCCTGCTCCAGCGTGGGGTCCCTCCCACGGGAGACAGTTCTCCATGAACTTCTCCAACGTGGGTCCTTCCCAAGGGCTGCAGTTCTTCACGAACTGCTCCAGCATGGGTCCTTTCCACGGTGTGCAGTCCTTCAGGAGCACACTGCTCCAGCGTGGGTCCCCCACGGGGTCACAAGTCCTGCCAGCAAACCTGCTCCAGCGTGGGCTCCTCTCTCCACAGATCCGCAGGTCCTGCCAGGAGCCTGCTCCAGCGCGGGGTTCCCACAGGGTCACAGTCTCCTTTGGGTGCATCCACCTGCTCTGGCGTGGGGTCCTCCACGGGCTGCAGGTGGATATCTGCTCCACCGTGGACCTCCATGGACTGCAGGGGGACAGCCTGCCTCACCATGGTCTTCACCACGGGCTGCAGGGGAATCTCTGCTCTGGCGCCTGGAGCACCTCCTTCCCCTCCTTCTTCACTGACCTTGGTGTCCGCAGGGTTGTTTCTCTTACATGTTCTCACTCCTCTCTCCGGCTGCCGTTTCCATCCCAGCAACTTTTTTCCCTTCTTAAAAATGTTATCACAGAGGCGTTACCACTATCGCTCATTGGCTCGGCCTTGGCCGGCGGCGGTTCCGTCTTAGAGCCGGCTGGTATTGGCTCCCTCGGACACAGGGGAAGCTTCCAGCAGCTTCTTACAGAAGCCACCCCTGTAACCCCCCCGCTACCAAAACCTTGCCACACAAAGCCAATACACTTGTTTACATTGATAATGAGCACTAGGTAAAATTGCCTCTCAGCATGAGTAAAAATGCCATATACAATGGGACTTTGAACTTTTAGCACCTAAACACTATCATAGCACAGAACAATAATATAAATGAAGTTATCCTACTCAGATGAGCAGCCCATTTTTTCCAGTGGAAGCACAGGCATACTATGCCAATCTTTTTCTCTTT